>NW_010292124.1:0-41313 GCF_000700745.2 Antrostomus carolinensis
CTGGTCTAGTGGAAGATGTCCCTGCTGATGTAGGGGGGTTGGAACGGGAGGATCTTTAAGGTCCCTTCCAACCCAAACATTTCTATAATTCTATGATTCTATGAAACAAAATCTAAAATGTAATTTGCTGGTAACTTGTAACTACTGATACTATAATTCCATCAGCCATTTTTGGCATCACCTTTGAAGCAGTAATATTAACCCCGCATATCTATTCTTGTATAAACCACCATATGGAATCTGCCAATATGTGGTTTATTTTAACTTAGTTATTTGGCAGTATTATTCAACCATTGTCTTAGTTGAGATAAAATTTGCCTTTGACACCAAGTCCTAATAACACTCAGCACTATATATTTCATATCTTAAAACAAGAGGAAAAATCCTAAAAGTACCATATTATATGAAAATCCATTTGCTGTCACATTATCATCTTGTCCTTTTCTCAGGTGAATTGACTGACACTGCTCAGAGAGGGTTATATCCCAGAAACCTCAGTTCAAGGCATTCTTGTGATATCCTACCACACTGCAGTGAAACACAGAGTGACTGCAGCACCTAGGAGCTTTCCTATAGTGATTAGGCCAATGGCAGGAACAAATCCCATGCAAACTGATCAGGCTGCTCAGAGATGTTGTTGAGTCTCCATCTCTGCAGATGTTCAAAACACACCTGGATGCTTTTCTGTGCAACCTGTTCTAGGGAACCTGCTTTAGCAGAGGGGTTGGACTAGATGATCTCCTGAGGTCCCTTCCAACCCCTACCATTCTGTGATTCTGTGAAACATCCTTATTGTCATATGTAAGCCAGGCAGACCTCATAACAAATGTATCCTCACACTTTGCCTCAGCATTCAGCTCCAGAATAACTCTCACTGGGCTGTGAGTAAAGGCTACAGCAAGAAGTGTTTTCAGCATCCTCAGCAGTCCCCACTCAATTATGGAGCCAGTACTTCTGACGTTGGCTAGACATTGAAGAAGGTTCTGCACGCTCCCTGGCTGGTACCAGTATGACTTTACCACCTAGTAAATTCAGTGGAACTATTAAACACTCAGCTCCTTGCAGAATATGGCCTTGCACCTGTTTAAAACAGCATGGCTAAATCAAAACACTTGATGACAACTGTCCAAAGAATTTTTATTTCAACAGGCTGACTGACTACCTGAAGCACAAGTTATGAGTACAAAATGTACTACGTTTTAATTCATGAATAAACATTAGGGAGAACTGACAATTGAAAACCAAAAAAAAGTCCTGGTGAAGTTCCCTCTCCTTCCTGCCATCCTCTCAGTGTCACTGTCATCAGACTACTGTTGGCCCTGCTGTTTTACATGCCATGTGATAACCATGATAACAAGTTTGAGCTCTACCCAGTCCATCTTGGCTCATGATCATAGAAAACCTCCATGAATGAGGGAAAAAATTACTTCCCAAGATTAGCATTACCACTTCACAGACACTCTGAGCAAAACCATGAGCCAGGACCCACAGTCCACTGAAAGGCATTGCAGAGCAAAAATTTGGGTCATTGTCTTTTGCATGATTTTAAGTAAAACATTGATTTCCTCTGACATGGTCACTGAGTTTGAGTTTTGTTTACATTGGAGTCTTTGAAGTGCTCCCTGCTACTCTCTCTATTTTTTAAATCTTAGTTCAATTTCAGCTTTGTTCATTAAAAAACCATCAGTGAACTATTGTGTTTGAATTCTGACTTAAACAAGCCACTTGGAGGTACTGTGCTGTAAAGCCAACAGAGCAAGCAACATAAAAAAGGCAGACGTAATCTCATTCACAGCCTAAATTTGCAGAAGGACACCTGGAATACAAATATGTCTGGATAGAATCAGGATTTTTGTGATTAATTGCCAGCTGTTGTCCAGAGGAGATAGAACTATGCTGTGAAACCAAGAGAAAGTGTTCCTTTGGGCCTGATCCTCCAGTGCTCACCCTCAGATACACTGGCGTGAGAAGGAGCACAGTGAAACTCATAGGCAGAAATAGAACTTCTTGTAGGAAAAAGAGTCCAATATTGACAGACTATTTATTTGCTCTGTCATTGTTACTGTTCTTGATTAAGAGTTCATGCAAGGTTGCAGTCTGACTTAATTGCCCATGTTTTTCCGCAACTTCCTTTTAGAAAGCAAATCTTGCCCAACCATAAATTCAATTAAGAATAAAAAACTGTGTTATTTAAGCATATAAATGAGGTAAATGTCTGCTAAGCCACAACTTACAGAGTATTGTTAGCAAAAACAATAATTTGCTTAAACTCTTAATTCAAAAATAGCCTAAAAAGTAACAGATAGTAAATGGCAATGTTAAAGCAGTAACAAACTTTGATATGTTGTTTTGATGAATTCAATGAACACAGAAATAGTAAAATTGTTTAATATTTTACAGATCTATAGTTCTTCTCATTCAAAGGTACCAACTTTATACTGTGGCAAGATTGATAGCTATGAGTTTTCAGAATTGTCCGATTTCTTAGATGTATAAAAAGAAGCTGATACATCAGTTCAAGTTATATGCTGAATCATAAAACACAGAAAGTAAATCCTAGAAATACTTCACGAACAGTTCTGTCATTTTCTGATGAGCTTTTCTTAAAATAGTTTTTTAAAAAAAGAATGTTTCTCTGATCATGCACTTACAGCAAGTAATGAGTACTGATTTCAAAAGTAACCAGATTTAAGAAAATAAATCCTATTTCTAGCAGCCATGAGAGATTGGGATATAAGTTCCTAAGTAAGTAATTTCTTTAAAATGAGCATTTAATTTTGATACTTTTAAGTATTTTAGACTGTATTTCCAACTGTGTAACATGCTGAGTACTATCTCTTGAAAACAAACTCAGACCCTCTTAAATACTTAACACTTTTTCACATACAGAGCTTCAGCAACTGCAGAATAAAATTAATGTACCCCATTAATGTGCAGTTTTCTCTAATGTGATGTAAAACTGTAAAACTGGAAAGATCCTCTTGGAATATTAAGTCCCTTTTTACTGCAAATAATCTTCTTCTGTCCCCTGTTCCATAAACATGTAAATTTCCACTTAAAATTACCTTGTCCCTATCTATCCCTCTAGGAAAATTCCTCTAAAATCTTATTCCTTGAATTCTTAGAAATCTAATTTCCAGTCTGTGTTTACTCATAACAAATTTGCACTCATTTGGTTTTCCTGCATATATCCTTTCCCCTCATCAGTCTTCCTGATACATTATTGATAGATGACAATAGTTAGGTTTTTTAAAGTCACACTGGATGTGTGAAAGATATTTTTAAAAATACTAAAGCTCTGAAAATTACTTTTGTGGTTCCAAAATTTCCTCTTACAACCAAAATGCCAGCTCTCCCGAGCTGGAAGGGTAATTGAGAGCATAAATCTGCTCCCATCTTCTGGCAGGTTGTGTCACACCAGACCATGAGGAATCAAGTTGCTTTCAGTAAGAAAAGAGGAATTAACAGAAAGCCCCACAAGTGAGTCCTCATACCTACCCATAACTGTAAATCAAAGCTATTTCCTTAGTCCAGTTACTGAATTGAAAGGAAGAAGACAATCAGAGATGCAGTCAAGGATGGGGGCTGAACATCTGTCACAACAGCAGGGCTTGGATTGACTCAAGAGGGTGTGAGTCTCATGAAATCACATGTCCCCACCAGGTTGAAGGGAGCTGCTCTTAGTCCTTTTTTGCTTGGTTTGATTTGGACTCATGCTAACTGTAATGGTAGACTGGTGCCTGCTGGACTGGAGTAATCAGCATTACTTCAGAGATGTCAGGTTATAATCTGTTGAAGATAAAGACTACATAAAGCATTGCTTGGGTTTAGTTACTCTTTATTTGATATATCAAATGGTGGGTGGGTGTATCTTTCATCAAAAAATTCCCAACACTGGTAAATTTTAGGCAGATTTCCTAGTTCTGTGATAGTCACTAAGAGATTACTGTAGTTTTACC
This sequence comes from Antrostomus carolinensis, assembly GCF_000700745.2. Classification (NCBI taxonomy): domain Eukaryota; kingdom Metazoa; phylum Chordata; class Aves; order Caprimulgiformes; family Caprimulgidae; genus Antrostomus; species Antrostomus carolinensis. Next base: position 3,960 of record NW_010292124.1, read on the forward strand.
ACAACAACAACCAGAACACAAAGGATTTCAAAGGCTTGCTGGTAGGATGCAATTCTCACTGGAAGCTTTAGGAACTGCAGTTCCCAGGATGTGCCCTAGCTCTGCTGTGCATCTGGATGGAGCTGAAGGCATGGTGCACACACAGCCCAAGTCTGCCCCAGGCTGCCTTGCCACTCAGCTCATGCTGCTGTAGCTGCAATCATGTAGTGGTCTCAGGTTGCAACTTCCTTTGTTTCAGAAGGGAACTTCAGCAGTGAGTTTTTCTTAAAAAAAAAAAAAAAAAAAAAACATAAAAAAATCTCAGCTTTACAACACCTTCCCTCTTCTGAGCCAAACACAATGTAATGCAGAATTTGGTAAGTCTCTCAAACTCGTCTTTTAAGACAGAGGAAGTGAAGGCAGTTGTGTAGATTGTGCTGCATTGCTTTGGTATTTTACAAGTTATTTTTTGTAGTTGTCTATATAGGAAAACATATATTTCCATACAGTTTCTGGTATTCTGTATAGAATACAATGTTAATTTGATTGCACTAGGTTTGTATTTGTCAGAGTTAACATGAGTTCTGAGTAGTAAACACGCTCTTTCAATACGTTCCCAGTAATAAGTGTATGTGCTTGTACCATCAGTTGTGTCAATTTGCCCAAAGGCAGTTCTTGTACTATGTTGCACAGTGACCAGGAATACAAACCACACTTTGAAAGCACTGAGTAGCAGCAGCCTAATTTGCTTCTTGCTGTGTACTATAGATACTTTCTGTAACTAACACCACATGTCCTGGATTGAACCCCAACACAATTGCAGCATTCTTAGTTCTAATGGAGAGAATGTGTTAATTCATCTTTTGTTTCTCAGTTTACAATGCTCTTTTCTCTTTTGGCTTTTCGATCAGTTCTTAGGCACTTCAAAGACTTCAGCTTCTATTCTTTTACTGCTCTTAAGCTCCATGTATAGTGTTTGATTCAAAGCAAAGGAACATGTCCAGCTTCCACACCACAGAACCACCACAAATAGATTGTCCAGAGTATTTGCAGTTATACCTAGACTTCTACAATGCTGAAGCCAGTGATGGTTTAGCTGGATATTTAAGACAATTTTCTTCACGTATATTCTTCATAAATTTTCAAAGGTTTACTGAAAATGATTTAAACCTGGAGGCCAAGATATGGAAAATGCATTACTTAAGCTTAATTCATCCTCCCCATGCAAGCAAAGTTGCTCCTTATAGCCCCCTCCCTCCTGCCCCTGCCAAGATTTGGTGATTCCAAATCAGATATTTGCACTGTGTCTGAAATAAATGTATTTTGAATTAATTAGCTGGGGAATATAACTAGTTGTTTATGCAGTATTTGTCACAAAATCATCACCTATGGCCCTGATTGCCTGTGTTTGTTCTCTTCTTGCATAGTGGTGTGGAGAGTCTTACCATATATATGTCTGTGATGCTGAGTTTATCACCTTCAGTATGGTTACCCTAAGGGCTTGATGATTGGGCTTATTCCTGGTGGATACCCTACAAATTGACTTTGTTTTTAAGGTCAGCTACTGCTGTTGGTAAAAGCTCAAATAAAATTACAAATCTCTATATCAGAATGGGTGAAGAGGACTGTGCCACAAATCTCGGAGCCTGAGGAAAATGTCAGGTTGAGGAAACTTGTTTCCATGGGCTTCAGTATTCACACTCTACCATGGTAAGGAAGCTCGCTAACAGGAGATTTCTACTAGGTAAAAAAATGCTAGGGTTATCTGAAAGCAGTCAGCCACAGACAAGTATTGTGCTGTTCCGAGTTACTTTGGTGTAAGTCAGCCTCTGACTATGATTCAGTGGGCAATATCTGCCATTCAGAAGGCGTTTTTGTCATGCTAACTGCAGATAGTGTACCCACAGAAGGTCACAACAATCTTTATTGACATGGGTTCCCTTGTACACATCAGAACAATCAATTGAACAATCAATTGGATGTATATGATATATATTTTGTTTTCTTCTCTTCCCACTCCTGTTTCTGTAAACACAGGGAAAAGTACTTCTCCATTGTATTTTAGACTGTATCACAGTGAATGCTTTACCACAATCTCTGTACATTGCATTGTCACTAGATACAACACTTAGGTAGAGAACTTTTCCTCGTCAAAACAACACCAAGAAGCCAGAATGTCCCTGATGCTGAGTTTCTCACCACCACTGTAGTTATACTTGCTCATGGATGAGTCTTTCAAGTTTATCTGTTGCACTTTAAACACAGATAATTTCATGGACTTTATTTTCAATGCTATCCCACAAAGAATTGCAGAGGAACAATCAAGGACTTGGTATGCTGGGGCAAAGAAACAGAAACACCATTTGGATGTTAGGCGAAGGAAAGGGTACACCTTAATTCAACTTTGCTCATTGAAGAAAGCAGGAATAGCTTTGTGTGCCAAATGCTTCTGAAAATTTATGAAAAATAAATACTGACAAAAAAGTTGACTCTCCATCTAAATAGTGAAGTTTGAGACTAAGTAATATAATTGCAGAGTAAATCAGTATGTAATTTAAATGACTAATCTCTCAAAGATAGAAGTTTAGTCTGAATATCAGATTGATGCAACTACTCTACAATCAAGTTTGAACTGTAGGGAGAAATATTCACTTAATTCATGCTGATAATGAAATATTAGGGAAAACTACCTTTACTAAAGAATGTATATATTAAGAAAAGTTACTGCATAAATTCTTCATTAGAAGTAATCTGCCCAGCTCTTTTTTAAATTCCATTTTAAAAAGAGGGTAACTGAGGGAAGTGATCTTGACATTGTTTGTAGTAATAATAACAGCAACAAATAGTTTCTCCCTTTTTAAAATCTTTTCTGTTTATGATTAAGGTAGTTTAAGTTTAGTGTATAGCATTTGTTTTCTTTTCTTTACAGTTGAAATTATAGAACTGAGTCTCAATGGACTTGATGTTTATATAGCCTTTTACAATTTTAAAATCTATGTAGCATACATGTTCGGTTTTAGGCAAAGTATTTTAGCAAAGATTACACAAAGGCTATGCTGCATGGGGACAGAGATCCCAGGAAAGTGGTAAAGCTATTACAGATAATTCTAAATGTCAAACAGTAGGATTTAACTAGGTGACAAATAAGACATTAAACAGGCCACTGTCTTTGCAGAGATCTTGACATTACTTTGTAATGGAAGGAGGATTGAAGCCATGAATTGAGTTCAAAGGCATCTAATGGTAGCAGGGTAGGGGAGACTCCTTAGTCAATAAAAGTCTGTGTGGTATCTGATTTAGCCTTTGAAAGGCAAAAGATCTGCATGAACTAAATAGGACAAAATAAAGTAATTTTTAAAAACTCACCAGAACAATAACAACTAAAACCTAAAAAGATCAGATACACATATGAAACTGGCCATTTTGCTCCTTATCTGGGATAGCTTATCCAGCCCCATTGCCTACAATAATTATGTAAGTATCTTTCCACAATGCAATGCTCTTAGAAAGCTAAGTACAAACACACAAACCCCCAAACCCAGAAACTTTACAAGAGGAGCTTGCATGCCATTTAGATCAGAACTTGAAACAAGAAAAAACAAATTTCTGGAATAACAGTATACCAACTACTACTGCAATTGAGTGTGAAGTTCAATTTAATGTGATGTACAGTTTCTATATTGAATTTGTAACCCCCTGTACTTCAATTAATATGAAACTAGCTCCACTGGGCTCAAAATTAAATAGTTATTAAAAGTCAATGACCTTCACTATGTTTTCAGCCAGAAAAAACACAACTACAAATTCTCATGTCACGAATTCTTAGTGTTGGGCTTTTAGTACAGACACTTCAAGGATGAAAATGAGTTATCATTTTTCAGTCCTTGTTTCTAGATAGACAAGGATATAAGCACTACTTCCAATAGCTCAAAGGCAAATATTACTTACTATGAACTGCAAATCAGATAATCTTGCTACTGAATTTTCTGTGTAATTATTATTTTATTGAAAGGAAAGAAAATTACATATAAAGGTAGGAAGAAAAAAAAAAACAGAATGTGTTTTAACTTCTTTAGGACAACAACAATTTCCAAGTTGCTTTCCTCTGACGAATTAAACAAGGTTTGTTTTGTTTTCATTTGCAAGCATCACAAGTGAGATTAATTAGCAGTTGAAATATGAGTGAAGAAGGAAAGGCATCCAAGTAAATTAGAATCACAAAGTGGTTGAGGCTGGAAGAGTCCTGGGGAGATCAACTAGTCCAGACTTCATGCTCAAAGCAAGGCAGCTGGAGTAGGTTGCTCAGGGCTGTGTCCTGTCAGGCTTTGGATATCTGCAAGGGTAGAGATATTGCTAAATACTTTAATAGGTGCACATTTATATAACAGACCTCCCCTTGGGGCCTACAAGCAGTAGGTACTTACTCTTTCATTTATCTCACCTGATTCAAAAGCCTGTTAGACTGATATTTTAAATCCTTTTTCACCTACACTCTTTTATGCACAGCAATTTCACAGGGAATCCTCTTATTAAATACTTATTATTTAATAATAAATTATTAAATACCTGACCAGACAGCTGCCATTCTTTAGCATCCATAATACTTTTGTTAACCTTCACTTAAGAAAACTCAGATCTTTATGAATATAGTATAATATACTTCTAATTTTGACTGAGTCACTTGCAAACTCCAGACAGAGTTCTGAATGCAACACTTATGGATGGCAAGAACCATGCATACCTTTGAGGGTAGGAAAGTGTTTCCTATTAATGGCAACAAGCTTCCAAAATAAACAGTTATTCCAAAGAAATCCTACTACATTGCAAGTATACTGTGAGCTTATGCATGCTTGCCTTGCCTTGGAGTGCAGTAGGCAAATTGTTTTACCTAAATTATCTGTAACTGTTAGCTAAAGTTCTACTTGACAGATATAAGGATGGAATAATTGAGTGAGACAGCACAGCGTTGGAGGGAGCTCTCAGTGTCTCTAGTGAGACCTTTGCTAAAAAGTTACAGAGCAACCTCCTCCCACAGATGCACTGACACAATCCATGCCAGAGTTAACATATCCACGGGACACTGAGTAATACTTCAGAGAAAATTTTCTCCTTTTAGACAAGACTATAGCAGGTGTGAAAACATTTTCTCATAGTATCCACAGTGAGTATATCACAAGAAAACCAAGATGACCTTTAACTGTTCCCCTTCATCCTGACCACCTCCTGCCTGCTTGGAGCCAGAAGATTTATGACAGATATATATATATATATATTTTGTCTCCTGGGCGGCAAGGGCAAAATGGAAATGCCACATCTCTTTGAATGAAGTACATATTACCCACACAAGGAACTGCTCTTCTGACTCACATGGAGAAGAAAACAAGAATACGATTTTTACTGCTGTCTGTTTCTCCTGCATATTTTGTGTAGGCAAGTGCACTCTTGTCAGTGATCTTTCACTTCAAGAAGTGGAAGGATGATAATTTCTCACATCTTCTCCCCTGAGTACTTTCAGATTAAAACCTGACCTCATGCTATTACATTTAGGCCAGAATAGGAAAAGAAAAACAAAAATCCAGAAAGACAAGATTTCTCCCAAAACAAATAAGTGGCAGTAGGACTTCAACATGTTACATTTTGCAGAAAAAGTCAATTTTAGAAAAATCTCTTCATCTTCTTTCTTAATTTTAGACCTAAATATGTTATAGTAGTAAAATAATATTTTTCCTGACATCTTACAGACACTTATTCAGTGGTCATTAGTTGGTATTTGTTTTCTTTGTATATTTTTTGTTTTGGTTTGGTTTTGTAACTGAAGCTTGTTTCATAATAACTTTTGGAAAAGTACAGGGAAAAAGGAAAGTTTGGAAAACTTCAAATTGATGTTTATGGTAAATTTTAGCCTATCCTACTATCATATGTATTGGTTTCAGAGGTAGAGAAATTCTCTTTTAAGGAACAGAAATAGCATTGTAAAACGTGCATTCAATTTTGTGTGGAAAGATAATAGTACATATTTGCACCACAAACTGTTTGCACCTCAAGTGCTAATTGCACCAGATTGTAGTTGGATGCATACAGGCCAGTCAGCCTCACCTCCATCCCTGTAAAACTGATGGAACAGTTCATTCTGGAGGCAATCTCTAAGCATGTAGAGGAAAAGAAGGATATTGAGAATAATCAACAGGGATTCACTAAGGGGGAAATCATGCTTGACCAATCTGGTAGCCTTCTATGATAGCATGAGTGGCTGGGTGGATGAGGGGAGAGCAGTGGATGTTGTCTACCTTGACTTCAGCAAGGCTTTTGACACTGTCTCCCATTGCATCCTTATAGATAAGCTTAGGAAGTGTGGGTTAGATGAGGGGACAGTGAGGTGGGTGAAAAACTGCTCGATGGCAGCACTCAGAGGGTTTTAATCGGCGGTCCAGGGTCTGGTTGGAGGCATGTAGTCAGTGGTGTTCCCCAAGGGTCAGTACTTGGTCCAGTCCTATTCAATATATTCATCAGTGACTTGGATGAAGGCACTGAGTGCACCCTCAGCACGTTTGCTGATGACACTAAACTGGGAGGAGTGGCTGATACACCAGAAGGTTGTGCTGCCATTCAGAGATCTGGACAGGCTGGAGAGTTGGGTACAGAGGAACCTGGTGAAGTTCAATAAGGGCAAGCGTAGGGTCCTGCACCTGGGGAGAAATAACCCCAGGCACCAGTACAGGTTGGGGGTTGACCTGCTGGAAAGCAGCCCTGCAGAGAAGGACCTGGGAGTACTGGTGGATGACCAGTTGACCATGAGCCAGAAATGTGCCCTTGTGGCCAAAAGGCCAGTGGTATCCTGGGGTGCATTAAGATGAGAGTGATCAGCAGGTTGAGGGAGGTGATCCCCCCTCTACTCTGCCCTGCTGAGGCCACATCTGCAGTATTGTGTCCAGAGTTGGGCCCCCCAGTTCAAAAGAAAGAGGGAACTTGTGGAGAGAGTCCAGTGGAGGGCTACCAAGAAGACTAAGGGGCCAGAACGTTTTCTTATGAGGAAAGGCTGAGACACCTGGGTCTGTTTATCCTGGAGAAGAGAAGACTGAGAGGGGATATTATCAATGTTTATAAATATCTAAAGGGTGGGTGTCAAGAGGATGGGGCCAGACTCTTTTCAGTGGTGGCCAGCGATAGGGCAAGAGGCAACGGGCAATGAGGTTCCATTTAAACATGAGGAAAAACTTCTTTACTGTGAGGGTGACAGAGCACTGGAACAGGCTGCCCAGAGAGGTTGTGGAGTCTCCATCTCTGCAGATGTTCAAAACACACCTGGATGCAGTCCTGTGCAATTTACTCTAGGTTAACCTGCTTTGGCTAGATGATCTCCAGAGGTCCCTTCCAACCCCTACCGTTCTGTGATTCTGTGAAGTTTTTGTAATTGTCTGCCAGTTCATAGGGGATACATGTGATTCTGAAAATATGAATCAAAGTTCTTTGCAATTCTTGGTTTTAATTATCTGAGTGATCAAAATTGCATTAGCAACTTCCAGAAGAAATAATGGTTCAGAGTTGAGGGCCATCTAACCTCCCTGCAAATACCTGTAAGCTACATGCATACTATAAAACAGAGCAAACTGAGGTTAGTAATCTTTCTCATCTGTCACTCAAGGAGCCACTCAGTAATGTATTCATTTAGCAAATAGGTAATCAGATTGGTTTTAGGTATTAAGTACGGTAAATGTATAATTCGTAATTTGCCATTATGGAATTCCCATCCTGTTTTTTACACAAGTATGGATGTACAAGGAAAATATCTAGTCATCCACACTAGATCTAATTCTTAGCTGAAAGAATCTATAACTGTCAACATTTCCCAATCTACATTGAAGATTACAAACCAGGAACACGATCTCTGCACCCTACATGAAAAAGCTGTCACAGATCTTTAAGCCTCATTATTTTCCATGAGATTTTGTACATCTCTGCAAAGAAGGAACTATCATGAGACAAAGGATAGAAGATGACTACATGATTAGCAGGTGTTGACAAAGGTGAAGCCACCAGAGTTATGTAGTCATCCTGAGCTGTTCTTTTAACTTACCAAAATTAATATTTTTTTAAAAAAAGTTCTTAATATTGAAGAGAGTAGAGTGTTTGAGTATTGACCTCAGTGGAAAAAATTAGTAAGGCTACTTGCAAGAAGGGATGAGAAGAGCTTGAAAAGAAAGTCAAGGTATTCCAGATGTCACAAAGAAGAGGATCTACGCAGACCTCAACTATAAATGTCTATGTTAAAAAATAAAAGAAAAAAGTGCCACATCATTTTATGCTGAGAAATTAGATAATAATAAGGAAAGAATAATTGTCCTCATTCTCAGAGCTCCGAGATGACAGTAGATTCAGAGCAAAAATGTCAGAGTACAGATCATACTTCTTGGACTCTTTTCAGTCTTGTTTTAATTACTTGGAAACACTGAAACATCTAGTCCCAAGAAAGTTCATTTTTTCTTTTCTGTGTGGGTTTTATCTGAGGACTGAAAAATTAAACCCTGCTAACTGCTCTTATATTTCTATACTTTCATTCTAGCTCTGGAGCTGACTTTCTTACAGTGTACAAGAAGTGGCTGAATATAAGTTTTTAATTATTAAATATTATTACTATTAAGTTTACTATTTACTATTATTTACTATTAAATTACTATTACTATTAATTTTATCCTCAGTATTTATTAATCAGCATCAGATTTATTATGATGGTTTATTTAATATTTATTAGAGTTTAGATTTGCTGTGTCAAACACATTTTAATGACAATCTGAGTGGTGTTATTAATTTCAATAGTTATTGTCATAATTGTGAGGTCGTAATTTTATTTACTTTAGCAATAGAGATAGTCAAGGACGAAAAAATAGTTCTTCATTTTGGCAGAACAATACTGCTTCTGAAGTTTTGGGATGGGTGAAGGCTAAAGAAGCAGACTGTGTAAGAATCAAACAGCATATCTGAGAAAGCAAAAAGTATCCAAAGCCTGTATCTTCAGAGGTAAAAGTTCATCTTTGTAAATATTTTTATAAGGTAGATTTTTTTTTTACCTAGTTGTTTTGCAGTGTGCCCAAAATTAAAAAAAAAAACAAAACAAAACTCCAGAGACAACATTCCATTGAATTACAGCAGATCATTTAAAATATTCACAGAATAGATCATACTATAATAAAGAAGTTTAACAGGACTTGATCTGCATAGTGATGCCCTACTACAATTAATCTTTTCCAACATTTATTAAATGCCTTTATCTTCACCAAACTGTTGCAGGCAGCCCCTACTTATTTAAGGGTAGGTGACTGGTAGTGAAATGCATGGATACAAGAGCCCAAAACACTGAAATCTGGAGAAAAGGAGTTAAGAAAAAAAAAATTATTTTCATGATGGAAAATCTTCAAATTATTGCAGATGTATCACTGATGTTTAGATGGGTAACTGGCTTACATAGAAATGTCCAGTTTATCTGTCTCTGAAACTGGACAGAAAAATCTCCTCCACTTCCATCTCTATAACTTTGCTAAGAAATAAAACTCTGTCACACTTGAATTTTTAGTTATCCCAGTCATGTGCCAACCTGAAACAAATGAAACCTGGGTTCAAACCATCTGTCTGGCAAATCTAGGGGTATTCATGAATTTTAGTTACTGAGAAAGATTTTGCTCTGATTATGAAGGTTTGATTAAAACCTGTGGACTAAATACAATACTCATAGCCCACATTTTCATTATACCTGTTACATTATACCTGTTACCAAACATTTAGTAAATGTATAAATCCAATTATAGGGATCACACAGAGAGTAAAAAGTCTGCTGGTTTTAGCTAGTCTTTAGACTAAAGAATCAGGCCCTTAAAATCCACGGGGTTTATACCTGTAGCAAAACAAAACCTGAAGCAAACATGCCTGTGCTACAAAGTAGAAAGGACTGGGAGAAAAGAGTGGAAAAAAGTTAACAAAAATATAGAAGCTAAATAACGAGATACATTCAAATATATAGATTTTTTTTTTCCTCTCCATTCCATAAAATATAAATATGATTCAAATATTAATTTGAAAATCAAATCTGTCTTGAACAACTATACAAACCACTCAAATAGCTTTTGCATGCAAAACCACCTATTACTTACAGTAATTAACATTTGTGTTGTTCACCGGGTGGTTTATGTACCAGTTTTAATTAAAAAATCCATTTTCCATGGATAGAAGCCCTGAAAGCAATGATTTATCATGGAAATACTGACACACTGCAAAACACAATAAGACCAGTTCTGCTTTTAGACATAAATGATTCACACTGCAATGAGTCACTGCTCTACATAGGGGACTTGGTTTCCTGGCTTCATCACTGCTCAGTTTATAATCCTAAAATATTATACTTTGTTTGCTGTAATATTAACTTGCAGAACTACAATTATTAATAAAGACTACCAAATTATCTACAGAGCTACATCATTTGTTCTCCTGTGTCACAGATACAGAGAGCAATGATATGTTTCATCAAAAGCCACTCATTCTTTTACTTTTGAAGATTAGGTCAGTGTGCCATATGGTTAACCTCAAGTTCCCTCAAGGAAAACACTTCTTTATAGTCAATATGTCTGAAAAGATGTAATTGCTTGGCCTTAATTCTTTGGGATTATTTCAGTTGTATTCTCTTGTGCTCATTTGTTATTTCTTATGGTTTATTGAGATCTGGTTGTTTGCCTGATGCTGTGCAGACATAAAGAAATAAATTGAATAATGCACTTTTTCATTTCTAATGCTCCTTTTTTGTGCAAAAGAGTATTGTCACTCTGAGGTTTCACACAGACGCTTGTAAATCAAACTGAACTGAGAATTGATATGCAATTTTCCAGGGGGACTGCATACAGGCAGATTTACAAAAGACATTTATTTCAAGTAGACAAAATGCTTGCACTTTCATACCTGAAAAACATATAACAAAAATACAAAACATGAAAATTCCATAATCTTATGTTGCTCTGTTGTTACAAGGAAAGATAGCTTGTAACTAAACCGTACTTCCAAGTTAGAGGCATTCAAAAATATAGATTCACATTTTGAGGCTACAGTCCATTTCTAGCCAGGATTATCCAAATCCTTCTCGTTTTTAAGCCAAAAGTCAACAGAAATAAATGAAGGAGGGATCTGGCCAAATAATTTGTGATGTAAAATGATTTCTAGTATCTTATAGGTCTCAGTTGACTGGAAGCTGGCAACTGTTGTCCCAGTTTTCAAGAAGGGCAACAGGGATGACCCCAGTAACTACAGGCCTGTCAGTCTTACTTCTCTGCCTGGCAAAATTATGGAGAAGATTATTCTGGGAGTTATTGAAAAACACCTGGAAGACAATGCAGTCATTGGTCATAGCCAGCATGGGTTTGTGAGAGGAAAGTCCTGCTTGACAAACCTAATGACTTTCTATGATAAGGTTACCCCACCTAGTTGACCAAGGGAAGCCAGTTGATGTAATCTTTTTGGACTTCAGTGAAGCCTTTGATACCATCTCTCACAGTATCCTCCTGGACAAAATGTCCTGCATACAGCTGAATAAACACAGAATGCAGTGGGTGAGCAACTGGCCGACAGGTTGGGCTCAAAGTGAGGTTCTAGTCAACGGGGTTACATTGGGCTGGTGAACAGTCACTAGTGGGGTCCCTCAGGGATACATCCTGGGCCTGGTGCTCTTTAGTGTCTTCATCAATGACTTGGATACAGGACTTGAAGGACTGCTAACAAAGTTTGCCAATGCCACCAAATTGGGAGGAACTGTGGACACTTTTGAGGGCAGAGGGGCCCTGCAGAGAGATCTAGACAAATTAGAGAGCTGGGCAATCACTGACCATATGAATTTTAACAAGGGCAAGTGCTGGATTTTGCACCTGGGACACAGCAACCCTGGACACACACAGACAGGGGAACGAGAGGCTGAACAGCCCTGCAGAGAGGGACCTGGGGGTTCTGGTTGATGGTAAGTTGCACATGAGCCAACAGTGTGTCCTGGCAGCCAAGAGGGCCAACCATGCCCTGGGGTTCATCAAGCACTGCACTGTGAGCCAGTCAAGGGCGGTGATCATCGCGCTCTACTCTGCACTGGTGCGGCCTCACCTCAAGTACTGGGTGCAGTTTGGGGTGCTACAGTAAAAAAGGATATAAAGCTACTGGAGAGTGTCCAGAGGAGGCCACAAAATTGGTGAAGGGCTTAGAGGGGAAGTTGCATGAGCAGAGGCTGAAGTCGCTTGGTTTGTTCAGCCTGGAGAAGAGACTGAGATGACATTGAGGTCTATAACTTCCTTACAAGGGGAAGAGGAGGGTCAGGTGCTGATCTCTTCTCTCTGGTAACCAATGATAGGACCAGAGGAAATGGCAGGAAGATGTACCAGGAGAGGTTTAGGTTGGCCATTAGGAAAAGGTTCTTCATCCAGAGGGTGGTAGAGCACCCAAACAGGCTTGCCAGGGAAGTGGTCATGGCACCAAGCCTGATAATATTCAAGAAGCATTTGGACAATGCCCTCAGACACATGGTCTGAATCTTGGGATTGTCCTGTGTTAGGACAGGATTTGGACATGATGATCCTTGTGGGTCCATTCCAACTCACAACATTCTATGATTCTATGATCCTATAAAAACATTTTGGACCAACTCAATGCTAACATGATAATGCTTCATATGGTCAGAACGAACACCTACTTGCTTCCTGGTATACTACTATCTTTGCTTCAGGGCTTTCTAGGTGCAACAGCAAGAAAATAGCATTTTTTCAAGCTAATAACGGGGCATCTTGCTGGTTAAGGAAAACCACGGTGCAAACACATGAGGGAAATACAGCCATGCCTCTCTAAATAACATGAGCAAGGCAGTCGTAGCTGTTCAGTTGTTCCTGCTCAGCATTACAACAGTAGGAAAAAGCTGATGAGGAGAAATGTTGCCACGTGGTGGATTATCTGTTCCTTGAAATCCTGAAATAAATGAATTATACTTTTCTTAGCATTTAGACCTTCCCTTAAAAAAAAAAAAAAAAAAAACACAACAAAAAAAATAACCAGACACGGCCAAATGCGTCAGGCAGATGTGGCTGAAGAACCTACCTGAGACGCCAGCTGGATTTGTACTAGCATTCTTGGAGAGACTGGAGACACGAATAGCTGCTTTGAATGTAATAAATGTTATTTCCTGCCTGCTGGCCTTACTTATGGGACGTTTGCTGTCCACTCTGCTGTGCCCTCCGAATTATTTCCTCCCCACCTTCCATCATTTTTTGTCTTAATTTTTGATAGGGACTTTTCATGAAATTAAACAAAAATATTAATTTGTTGCCTTAAACATTTGGCTCCAATCACTTAGTTCTTAACCAAAGTCAGACATCAGTTTATGGTGAAGAGTAAAGGCAAGTGGTTAACACATTTTGAGATAGATTCTGGACAATGAAAGAAATTTGTGAAAGAGTTTCTGAGTTTTTCTCTGAAAAAAAGCTGCTTACTAGAACTACTACAGTGTTTCTGTGACACCACTGCCCTTGCAGAAACTACTTACAGCTCACATTGCAATTACATAATATGAGCCCTGCTGGTGACAAACAACATAGTTTATGTAAAAATCTTATTTATACAAATCAAATCAGTAAGCTTTGCAGTAAAATTTGTGGGGTTGACCCTAATCTTAGTGGTCAAATACTCTGCTTTGCCATCTAGGAGTGAATTAACAAATGAGTGCCCTGTTGCCAAAATGCAGTAGAAATAACTAGAGCACAGAATCTGATGTTCTTTTTATGGACTATGTACATCAAATTATGAAGGTGCTGGGTTTAGCACATTTACATGCAAGCAGGCATATAGGTCTACAGGCACACACATGCTCATACATGTTTTACATGCGTGTGTCTCTTCCTGTAGCTTTTAGATATTGTTTGCTTCCTAAGAGATATATTGTGCATATTGAGAACTGTTATTTGGATGCTAGCAACTGAGTGTTGAAGCCTGTGTTTTGTTTCATCATCCAAGTAATTCTGTGACAAAAGACAAATAAAGCTATAAAGGTTTTGTTCTTGATTTTTGTTACATATTTATTTTAGAGAATGGTTGAATCCCAGTGCCCTACAGTTCTACAGAGCCATATCGTTACTCTTGCGTGATCCTGCCCACAACCTGTCAGGTCTCTATCTATCTTTTCCTGGCCTGACAGCCTGGCAAAAAACAGCATGCACTGTGGCTTTGTGAAAATTGCAGCCGTGCCTACTGACTGGCAGCTTTCCGTGAGCTGACTGCCTGACTGGTTGCTCTTTCTTGGCTGCCAGCTGAGCCTAAACAGAACAACTCAACTTTGATGGATCAAACAAACAACTCTGGAGCCTGAATGAGGCCCCTGGGCAATATATTGTGCAGACTGGTTGAAAGAGCTTAATATCTTCGTCAAATTTTGTTGAAACTGTCCAAGGGACTCCAGGGTACCAGTGAGAAAGACACAGCATGACTGTCTAAGCCTTGCTTCCTCAGCAAACCAGGCTGAATACGTGCCCAGAGATATTTTTAATGTCCCAAACTGTTAAGCAGTCCTCAAGACGAGGAAAAGAAATACCTACACTACATATTGTTTGGAGGAATATTTCAATGCACAATAGCAGGAGAAACATGCAAATCCATTCGATATTATCTAAACTGATGATTTTGGATTGAAAATGAGTGCCAGCGCTTGCCATAACTTACACTTGAATGAAATCAGCACCAATTATAAACAATAATTTTAAATTACTATTAGTGGCTAATAATTATAAATGGCTATTATAATGCTTATAAACCAGTTCATGGCAACAGCATGTCACTTGTTGAAGAGAGGTTTTTAGACCTGCTCAGAACGTCATCCCATATAACTCCTCTGTCACATGTGTTTTCACTCTCTTCCAGAAAAATTTACAGATATCTCCCATTTCTACAAACGTAACTGTACTGTGCTCACTCTACAGTTTGTCTAATATTTTGGGGGTTTTGTTCGTGATTTCCAGATCACGTGCTATGTTTTTAATTGAAGAGAAGGCTAATGTACCTCAAATATGAAATAAAAATTAGCAAGCATGGAGGAAAGAATACTCTTTTTTATATCAAAGTGACTATCTAGACATACAGTCTCAAGAAGTGTTAATGCAAATATGCACTTGTTATCAAAGTATGACTGAAAACTGTCAAAAGATGGGCAGAGGGTAGAGTTTAAGCATATACTGAAGATACTGCCTTATATCTTCATAACTTTAAAAATGTGAATAGTCTTATTTACTTTAATGTAATAATCTACAAATTTAAAGTTAGACACCTGTTAAAGGAACAGAATTGAGGCTTATTTGATCAGCCTTACCTAAGAAACCACTCCTGCCATGAACTAGTAACTAGATCATTCCTTCCTGAATTGAAGTACAAGGTATAGAAATAACTCAATCTGTTTTACCACTAGAATATAATTTATTATCTTCTATTATATATTTGCATTTTAGTATCCACAAATTACTTTTCTTTCTAGCATGATCATTCAAAGTAAGTTCCAAACAACACTACAACAACTCATTGCAACAGAGGAGTAAATCAGCAGGTCCTGCCTTTTCCACAAGGTCTCTATTTCCTTGGGGCCAGCCTTGAGTAAGTCCTGTACCAGGTCTTGCAAGCATGTAGGCACCCCAAAGGCAAAAAGATGGGTCTGTGTACTAATACAGAGAGAGTCTGAATTCTCTCTTGTGCCTTCCTGTTCTGCTTTGTTGTTAGGATGCTCCCTGGCACTATTTTAACTGAGGCCAACTTGTTCTTTCCCAGGCATAATTTGGGAGATAGAAAACTCCAGAAATTATTCCCAATACGAAGACTCCGGTGTGACTGTCTTGTTTTAGGAGATCTAGCTGCAGACAGGAAAAGGAAAGTTTAGATGAGTGGACTTAACCAAGGTTTTGCTACTTGACTTTGGAGCCAGAAAACAGGCCTGGTTTATTTTATTTAGCAATATAGACAAAGCCTCAGTGTCTACATTTGGGCACTTAATAGTGCATTACAGTGCTCAAGACTGCTGTGGACAAGCTGGCATAGCAAAAAGCATTTTTCCTTCAAAGAGAGACAATTTCTAATATAAAGCCAATAAAGACATGCAGAAATATAATCACATAGCTCAGAAGAATTTGCAGGAGCAGATAAGAGCTTGCAGAACAACCCAGCAATTCCCCTGGCCCCGGTAAACATCCTGCCCTGGTCTGCAGGCTCCATGGACAAACCACAACAGTAAATGTTCTGCAGGAATTGAATCTGTAGGTTCAGTCTACAGGGTTAAAATTGGCCACTTTATTTTGGATCTAATAGCCATGCCTTTGGCTATTTCACAAATCTGCTTGAGCAAAGCAAACAGGAATTTACTCAAATCTGCAGTGAAAGCTGTATTACATGGTATTACAAGGAAAGATGATAGAACTCTGGAAATTGTGACCCATTCCAAGTAGCCTGTAAAGAAATTAATGGAAATTTTTCTTTCCTTTATTATGTTACAGTATTTATATTTGATGAAAAGATTAACTTGCATGAGTCATTTCATTTTACTTTAAAATGCACTTACTTGGATATACATTCTTTGATAGGAATTCTCATGCATATGCAGGAGAATGCATAACGAAGGAGGTGAAAACACCTGAAATTATTTAGCTAGTTGGTCTGTTAGGATATAGAATCATGGATTTCTCTGAGAGTCCACTATGCCTTTTGTGAGTACAAAAGAGGTAAATTTAAGCTCTCTCCTTTGTATTTTTTTATATTATTTTATATTAGCTCTCCATGGTCTCAATCCCGTGTGATTTTAACATACACATTGCTTCTAGATTACTGGGAGACTAGATTCATAATGCAACATTTCAGCAGTTCTTTTACATTCATTCCATATGCCAAAACAAAACACCCTGAATTTTTTTCTTTTTTTCCTCATGTGCCAATTTTCACACAGCTGAAACCCCAATAATTTGAAAATACATATGTGCAGAAATAAGCTATTAAAAGGAATTCAGAAAACTTTGGCAAGCAACACTTCCCTACCGTGAGCAACTGATTCATATTTGTAAATGCAGATTTTGAAAATCAGGTATAAAAATGAAGAATAAGAAATAATTTTCAGACAGAAGTATCTATCAACTTTCTACTGTGATTTTTGTTTTGTATAAAGCACTCCTGAAAGTTTTTATTGCATTTGGCAGGATGAATAGACCATAATCAATGTTTAAATTCATAACACTTAATTGTGTTTAAACTATATGCTAATATTAAATGTCCAAGGTTCACATATCCTATGTATTTGTTATTACACTTTGAATAACTGAAATTAAAAAGAAATAAACAAACTTCTTATTGTACTTCGTAATTATACCTTAAAAGAATATGTGTGTGATTACACATCCTTTGAAATAGCAGTCTGCCTCTCTATTAAATCAAATAATTTGCACACTCAGTACTTCCCAAGTGATAGTATTCAGAGCTCCCTTATATTCAAGACAAGGATAAATGCAAGGAGCGTTACAGCATTTTTCCAGCCTTTTTTTGTAAGCTGAGAAAGTAAGCAGTGTTCTATAGCAGCTCACAGGCATCTGCCACTTCTTGCTTGTTTTCTTCCTTTCTTCCTGCTGTGGTCATAATCTCTTTCTCATCCCCGTCCACTTATTCAGTGGTACAGTGCAGCTGGTGCACTAATAAATGGATCTAGGTCCATGTGGCTCTGGCCCAAACCCCTCGGGTTGCTTCCATACTGAGGTCCTGGAGCAGGGGATTTACGACAGGGACACTGGATCTGGTTGAAGGCAGGGTACCTTTAAGTTTCGCACCCTGAGCTAGTATTGCCAGGGACAGCTGCTGCCTTACCTATCTGGAAAGGTGCATGATGTTTCATATTCCTACGCTTACAAAGTGGTTTTGGATCTTCAGGCAGAAAATACTATTAAATTTATTTTCAAGGCAAATTGAAGTATTTTTGTTCTAAAATGCAAAAGATCTTCAAGTTCTAGCCAAATTTAAAATCATGGATAAATGTTTTTAAAATATATTTTAAACCCAAGCTTTTTAAAATTAATTATTTCTTCATTTAAATACCAAAATCTGGGGTAATGAGGGCTCTTCGTGGTTCTCGGTTTCATTAGGTTGGTTGTTTTTTTTTTTTCTTTTGTTCTTTCTAGTTGGAGTTGATTGCATCTCTAATAAACAAAGCAAATATAAGGAGCAAATTAATATTGCTGCTTTGGGTGTTTGTGGGGTCATCTGTTATAAAAGAAAAGCACCATTCTGAACTCACGTTTTGGCAAATAAAATGTTTACAATGTTTTGTGTCTTGCTTTAATTGCACTATGAAGACACGGTTATTTGAAACATATTTTT
Organism: Antrostomus carolinensis; assembly: GCF_000700745.2. Taxonomy (NCBI): domain Eukaryota; kingdom Metazoa; phylum Chordata; class Aves; order Caprimulgiformes; family Caprimulgidae; genus Antrostomus; species Antrostomus carolinensis. The sequence continues at coordinate 22,329 of NW_010292124.1, forward strand.
ATTATTTCCATCAGTTTGTTATGACTACCAGTATAGAGCTTACCTAGTTATTTACAAAATATTTTTCCTTGATAAAGAAATATTTCAGAAGACAATAAATTTCACATAATTTGTATATGTGTTAATGATACCACAGTTTACAGTTCCTTTCACAACAAAAGGGTAGCTTTTCTAAAGTGACTTATAAGATACTACTAGTAGAAGTCAGGTAACAAGAACTTACATTTAAAACTTGTAATTCATAAGGATTATTTGACACCACATATTAATAGCTTAATTTGTAACATAAAAAATATTATTAATAGACAGTTCCTGAGGATATTTTCTAAGATTGGTACTGAGTACTTACTGAATACTCTTTGTTGTATTTCAGTGATACTGAAAATTACTCAAGTCACAATGAACCTAGTTAAAAGATCTAAGAACTGTTAGGTATAAATCTGCAGTACTACATAATGTACTCCACTGAATCAGAGATTGAAGCAGCAGTGTTTCTTTGAAATCTCCTGTTCTGGGTACAGTGTCTTTCACGGTGACACCTCTTTTTTTAGTATCATCCTATTAAATTCAAGGAAGGCTGATGAAGTTCTTTGTAGATCTGTTAAAATACTGATTTTAAAATTATTGTTTACACTGATTAATAGTTTGAGATTGATTAGAATGTATCATGAATGTAAGTGAAAATAGCTTATTGGCTTTTTCATCTGTCTAGTTCATGTAAGCCCATCAATAAGTAGAAAAATAAAGTAGGATCTTTTTTTCAGCACTGTATTTCAGTATTACAAAATTTAAAAATGTGCACATACACTATTATGTCACTGAGAACATCATTATGGATGCAGAGTGAGGCATGTACAGGACTTGGACTTTCCAAAACACACAGACATCTGATGACATAGTGGGAGACCTCTTGACTGTAAAGCCAAAATATAATATATAAACTCATACATAATGTGAGATACCTCATTACAGAATACAGTCATGTTTCATAAACAATAGGATAAGATATTAAGGCCTTTCTCCTTCAAAAAGAAACCAGAAAAATAATCTCAAAACTTTTGCAGTTCATCAGATTCTCAAGAACAATTGAAACTGAATAGCAACTAAAAAAAAAAAAAAAAAAAAAACAGCAAAAGGGGAAAGGAACTGAACTTGAGTGTATTTATTCTGATCCATTGCTAATCTTTCACTCATCAGTACAAAACAGCATGAGTCAGAAGTTTATGAGAATGAAGACTTGAAAACAAAGACATAAAGTAACTGGAATACCAAGAAATGTTATCAGCATGAGATTGATAAACATGACTGATTTTCTACAGTTACACTAACACTCCTACGTAAACTTGATTAATCATTGTCATGAATGTTAGTATTGTATGCATTTTTAAAACAGTAAGTCATTTTTCTTCACCCAGAAAAATATAGTATTTATGTATTCTTTGAAGAACAGTGTTACTCTAAATATATGTTCTTTGAGTATTTTCAGAGCCATCTGTTAAAACACACTCTAACATAATGTTAAAAAAAATGTATACTAGGATTTCCAGATGAAATGGTGTTCAATGAAGAATCTGTTCCCTCTATTGCCTTGCTGAAGGAATACTGAATAATGCATGTAAAAATCTGAAAAATTTAGAGTAGTGAAATATATGTGTATTTTTAAAAAGGATCTGTAAATGTTAATCCAAGTTATGTATTACTATGTGCTTTACATCACTGTAGTCACATACTTGGAATAAAGTCAATTTGTAACAAATGCTATGCTTGTCTTCATACAAACTTTGTGTCTCAAGGAGAAAAATAGATTATTTCTTAAAAAAGAGTAACAATCAGAGAAAAATATGTTTTTTTTCTCACACTGTTAAAACTAGAAGAAAAATTAAGATTGAACTGTTAAATGATTTTTTAAAAAAAGATTAATTACATCTAACAAATAAAGTTTTTACTCTGTATTCTTGAAAGTTGAAGTACCTTAATATTTTAGGTCTATTTTCGTTCTGCTATATAAAATAACACATCTATTATTTTCTTCCCTAGATTTCCAGTAACACAGATAATTAAAAAGAAGCACATCTTTGAAAACTGCTTTTGATATTATAATCTTTATTTCAATAAACTTTTTAATTGGCTTTAAGACAACCTTGCTGTTATATGTTATAGTATCCAAATTTTTATTACAAAATTGGATCATTACCACGTTAATTCACTCACTAGTAGTCGAACAAATGAGCCAAGTCACTTCAAAAGTTAAAATGGTGGCACAGATAGAAATTGTAGAAGTTGATGAAAAGTGTCTCAAACAGTGTTAGACTGAAATGTATGTGTGTAATTCCTTTGGCGGGGGCGGGGGGCGCGGCTATTCTTTATAGCATTTTAAATACAAAGGTCATCTTTAAATAGAAGAAATTATTGTAGTATGTAACAGTTTGGACCCCGATTGGCTGAACAAACAAAGGTGGAGAAGACAGAGAAGATGATCCAGGATTACAGTGGAGAAAAGCTGCTTCTTTCTTGCTTTTATTCTGTGAAAGTGCTAAACAACTGATACCGGAATTCTTCTCAAAACAATTCATACAGACTTACAAATAAGCAGTGTAAATTTATTTTCATGCAAAAAACTGACCCCAGCAGCTTCTTCAGAGTCCCTCTGAAGAAAACAATCCTTACTTAGTAACAAAATGAGAAATTCACTCTTTTCTCCACTGGAATGATAGGATACACTCAAATGAGCACCTTCATATTACATGTTTTCTTCTGTCTGGAAGAAACAAAACCTGTGAAACCTCTCACTTCAGTTCTTCCTGCCCTCAAGGCAAAATAAGAAAGAAAAATGTTATATATATATAACCTGGCATTATATATATATAACCTGGCATTATTAAATGGGAGGAGTTAAAAAAAATATATTTATGTAGTAGTTCTATCTGCTTCCTAAACAAAATCCCAATCTCTACTATTTGCTCATAACCTCTAAAAAAATAGTGGTTACTTTGTATATACTCACAAGCACATTCACAGACTCCTGTCAGAGAAACCTGGAAAATAAAATCAGTTGTTTCATTGCCATTTTTTACTATAGCTAGATACATCCTTCACTACATTATTGTTTGTCCAGTTTTGAAAGGAACTGAGATCACACAAAGTTGTTCTGCCATACTAGATCTTTTCTGAAATAAGCAGAAACTTTTAAAATTTTTGTCAGTTTCAGCCAGTTACAGTTCAAATCTGTAAGGAAGAACCAAGTATGAAACACATATGAAGTTGCTTAGCCATATAATTAATTGATCCCACTTCTTTACTATACCATTCTAATAAACTATTAAAATAAAGCCGAAACTCTAAAATTATGTTTGATAAGGGAGACAGATTTTTAAGAGTTCACAAGAAAATAAGAACCAAAAATCTCCATCTTTAGTATTATATATAAACATTCATATATATATGTATATATTTATATATATATATAAAATACCTCATCTGAAAACATATCTGAAATATGTATCTGTACAGAACAGTTTGGTATTAGCACATTGGACTATGTCCTGAAAGATGTCAAGCTCCTTTTAAGGACAGGAACAGAGACTTTGAAATCACAAGATTTTTGTTAACCTCTGCAAAGCCCATGGAGAGCAAATCTCCAGCTGCCACATAATGAACAAAACAAAATCACAATGATAAACGGCCATTAACAGCTGCATAATGTTTGCAAATGTTATTTGTTCTTTTAAGACAAACTTTTGTGATTTTTATATAAAATTGTAATGTGTGTGAATAAACAACTGTTTAATAATAAATCCCTTTATTGTTATAAATGACAGAACACATATTTCATGATGATATGACCTGGTGAAAAAAGAATTTTATCACCATTTGTTTCAGACATATGTTCTCATTCACAATATTGCTTATAGACCTTAAAAATATTTATCTTCTGCATTTGAATGCTATTTTATAGCAGATTCCATAGCATTACATGATGCTAATAGGGTGAACTCATAACACAAAATATCATAGCCTCTTTAGTAAATCTTCACTCAACCCTAGAACTACAATCTTTTTGAAGTATTATTTACTTAAGTTTTCTAATCACATTACTACATTTCTCTGCTTTAGAAAAAGGGACAGACAGAGAGAAACGAAGACATACAAACAAAGAAAGGAAGAAAAAGAAAAGGAATCAGGTGTACTCTTTCCATGCCCCATGGCTTTTTATGGTTTTAATCTTCCCCAGCCCCACACTTAATGAGTATTTTGGGGATGGCAGAACCCTTTATTTTGGCATTTCCCAGATGTTCTGGAGCTTACAGGGTCATTTAAGAAGTGATAGCTGAGTTCTTTCCTTTTCTAGGTATTGACCTCTCATTTAATGGGATTTTTAATTTACTATTAGATTACAGACTTGACAGACACCAGCTGAAGAAATGCAAAGAAATAGTGGACTTCTTTGATAGCTGCTTTGCAAGATTTGGCAATGGAAAGCAGTTTAGTGTTCACTTCTAAAATATTTTTGTTCTTAGTTGTAAGGAGGGAAGAGAGTTTCTCAAGGTGAACTCGCCCAAAAAGAAAAGAAAAAAAGAAGGAAAAAAAAAAAACCCAACCAAAGAAACCTAAACTAATAAATCATAAGACTGAAAATCTTTATTCTACTGTATATTGAAAGTTATTCCAGGATGTGACAGCTAAGTCAAGTCCTACAGTAATTAAACATTCAACAATCAAATTCAACCAATTGTGCTGAACTTCACAAAAGACCTTAATTACTTTCTGTCAAACCCCCACGCACCCCCCACCCCAAGAAAGCATACAGAAGTAAAACTAAGCTTTACATTTTGCAGGTTTTTAACCAGTTTCAAGACTTGCTCTGCGAAGACCAGATGCACAGTCTGTAAATCCTAGAGCTCAGAGAACTTCTCTGATCTGATAGAGAACCACAAAGGAACTATGCACAAATTAAAAGAGAGACAAAACAGAAGGTAAACAACTAAAAGTGATGTCTAATAGAAATGTATTCCTTTGAAATTTGCACAGTCTAAAACCAAACTCAAATCAATGTATTTCTAAATTATCAAAAATTGACTTGATGCTCTAAGTTGTACTGAAGCCCCACATGTGTTTTGGCAAATTCACTGTCACTGTACACTTTGGAGTTCTGAAGTTCTGCATCTGCAGCTTCAGTAGTGAAGAAATTAAGAGACTGATAGGAACAAACTCTTCTAAAGCTTGTGATTTTAGTGAAACTAGCTATGAAGTGAAACTCTATATGGAGTACAACAATTATGCAAACTCTGAGGCTGAAGAAACTCAAATTGTTTCCCCAATCTGTATCAAATCAATGCTTATGACAACTTTAAAAGAATTTATAAACCTTAATAAATTAAATTGAATAAACTTACACTTGGTAAAATTCTAAGCTCTCTCAGTTAATGATAGAAAATGTCATTATGATGGATTGTTTTTCATCTACGCTTCTACCAGTTTTAAAATGCTGAACTAACAATACCAATGCACAAAATATCACTTACACCCTTTACTGTTTTATGTCTTTTATTCTTTTGTGGTCTAACATTCAAATAGCTTAACTACACACGCAATATAAACGTAATTTTTCAGTGCTATAAATTATTTAAAATCTAGGACCACTGTGATAGAAAACATCCATAAGAAAGGTCTAAATATATGAGCATCAATATAGTTAAAATTTTACTACCAGATAATACATGGCTTTGAAAAATTGGGGGATTTTTTTGTTTTGTTTTGGTTTGGTTTTTTTTGTTTTGTTTTTACAGCCTATAGAGTTTCAAATTGAGCAGTGAATTTTAGGAGATTTGGGAGAAGATATGGAGGGCTGCTGGTAAAATGAGGGTTAGAAAGTTGTGTTCTGAGTTAAAATTTTCATTCAGTTACAAGTATTCAGTAGTTAGGATTTCAGGAAAAAAAATAAACAAACAAATGCTGTAACATTACAATAAGAATCATGTAAACTGGTAGCACTGTTATGTGTTTAAGATTTGTCTTTTAATTGTTTCAGATACAGAGATTTCACTGCATCTCCTTGAATCCTATATCTTAGGCTGTGACCACCATATGATGTGGCAGAAGCAACTATAAGCTCTGGCTGCTGTCACTCCCTCCTTAGAGCCCTGCTCAGCAATACACCGACTGATACCATGCTTACCTCTACTGAAGACGGAAGGAAAGAAAAATAAATTAAAAAAAAAAAAAAATCAGACTAGTGAAAAATCAGTAAAAATCATTAATAAATTCAATACCTACAAAGCTCAGCTGTGAGACTAGCCCTGTCCTACACTAGATTAAATTGCCATTTCTTTTTAACAATAATTCTTGCAGTGAATTTTTAAAATCATCATGTACTTCTGCAGAGAAATATGTGCTACACCAGTTCAGTGATTTAATACTTATGACTAATTGCATATTTGCAGTACCGTTAAATAGAAAAATGAACAGGATTAAGAGTATCTTTGTTTATTTTTTGAAGTATCAGCTACTAGCTATATATCTGTGTCAATAAACCCTTAGCATAGTGCTGTTGTAGTGCATATGCATCACGTTGGCCATCCATCACATAGGAAATACCCATATCATGCAAAAGTTATAAAATATATGCAATATATTAAAATTTAAATCTATATATACATTACCCACACTTTCTTGCAATGAGTATAGTAAACCTTAAGACCGAGCAAGTTTTCAGCAATTATTTTGTAGGTTTTTTCAAATATGTCTGTTATAAAGTTAAAGACAAAGGGGGAGGGAAAGAAGGAGGGAGGAAGACAGAAAGGAATTTTGACCAGATTTCCTAACTGCAAAGTATCACCCATTAGCAGGCTGTGACATGCTAAAAGCTTTATCCTGCAAACAGAACTAACTCTACATCAATAAAACTGTCTGCATGAATTCTCACAGTTGGGTGATAAAAAAGGGAAGGAGGAGAGGAGCTGGAGAGCAACTCAGCCTTTTTTCAGTTGTTTATGCACCTAATGCAACAACAGGGCAGATGGATCCAGTATGTACTGTATGGATGCAGTATGTCAGGCTGCTCTCTGTGCAGAGCGCCGCACTCGAAACAGCTGGTTTTACTCTCTCATTTGTATACTTCACTGACACCGTTTCGGTCTCTCTCCCCCTCCCACTCAGCTGAATTTCAGGGACGGAAGATATGACCACAGCAGTTTTGTGAGATAACTAATAAATGAATGTCTGGTTGTCAAACCACAGATGGTCTAACTACTTCTAAAGCTCAGAGTGAAAGGAGAGTGAAGACAAAAAAAAGGAGAGTGGAGACAAAAAACCCCCACTACCTTATTATTTATTTATTTTGGTAAATACTATTTCATATTGATGTTGAAGGTTGATAACATCACTGCTCTCCCCCCAACTCATGGCCTTGGAAGTCAAGGACACTAAAGAAATAGGCAGTATCTGAATTGATTGCTCTTCCAACACACATGTAAATTTGAAAAGGTAACAAAACAGATGCTACAGATGTGTGGTTAATTTCCTTTATATTTCACATGTGGTGTTCTGATAGTCTTTCACGATATGACAGATATCAAAACTTGACTGCATTTCTCCACATTTTTACAGAAAAACAAAACAGTGGATCAACTAATTTTTGGAGGATCTTTGCAAGGACAGCACTAAATAGAATGAAACTAAAAACTTCACCTAAGAAAAATCCTTGCAAGCAATAAATACCTTTAAACAATATCAATTGCACATTTTTTCTTTACTAAATAGGAAACATCACTGATTTTTTTAGTACCAGAGCATTTCCTGAGAGCCTTAGACCTCTCCTGTTTTGTCCTCTGCCAAGATGTACAGATGACCCCCATGTGAAAACACTCAGTGTGTCTCTTCACTCAGTACACAACATCTATACAACTTTGCAGATGGTTAGATGTGCCCTGATTAATAGGGAGAGAGAAACTGGCTGCGCTACAGTGGTCACAAATAAGGGTTTTGCCTTTTTGGTGCAGCCACAATGACTACTGCAAAAGGAATCAAAGAACAGTAAAACAGCCTCCTTTCACATGGCAGAGAGAAAATAGTGCACCACTTACAGGAGCAAAGAAATGCCATTGGTTTGAAAGACTGTGCATACACATACAACTATGAATGTTGTTGGATGCAGGCGGGTTGTTGCAGGTATGTTCTTGCATGTTGGATGCAGGCGGGTCAAACCTAGACACAGCAAGTCAAGAACCAAAACTTACAGAACACTGTCCCCTGTGAAAAGAATCTGAGGTTTCCAGGACTCCCAGTTGTATCTATACTGGCCCAGGAGCCCACTTACAGGCACTGGGCATCCTTTCTGAAATCTAGCCATGTTAATGCAGAAAATTACAGTCCCCCACTGCAGGCTCCCTCAGAGAGCACATCCCTTTGGACCTGGTGGTAGTGGTAAAGATACTTACCTGGTATGCTTTATCCTTTTTTTTTTTTTCCAGTTAAAATAAGTGGATTCATGGAACACCCAATAGTTAGTTTACAGTAGCATAGCAGATTTCAGCTGAAACAGGTTAAGTAGCTGTTATACGAGCAACTTAGACACCAGCTTTAAGCAAATGGTACCCTCTGGTATGAATGCAGTGATGAACATACTTTCCTTTTTCACAATAAGTGAACAATAAAAGGTGGATGTAAATGTATTGCTTTGATATTCCTTCAGGAATAACAGTGGTTTAAAAGTCTTTACAGTAAAACCCCTTTCAATGACAGCAGGATTAATTAAAAGCCCTCTTCTCCCTGAGATGTCTCCAGAATTTAAGTCGGCAAAAATTGCAAAACCAGGCTCTGCGATTCTACAGTGGCATGAGAAGTAAAAGCTGGAAAGAGAAAAGTCTTAGTCTAATCATAAGCAACTATAGAAACTATTTGTCCCAGCTGTGATCTCAGGGGAGCCATATTAGCATAAGGGTGTTGTGTCCCAAATAGTTGAGACCCATGGAGACTAGCTTTAGATAATAAGCAAAAGAAGGTTAGTAATCGTTGAATACAAGCAAAAGTAGCACAGCCCTTCATGTATCTATCCCCATACCACCTATAAAACTTGAAGTGCATTGAATGTAGCATTTAACTTTGGCTGAACTTGATAAACAACTTGAACGGGGTAAGAAATGCTTAAGTAGCCTTTCCTGCTTTCCATGCTAACCCACTAATAATTCAAATATATTTAGGCAGTTTCAACTGCAAAACAACACTAATATGTCCTTAACCATTCCAGTGCTAAGTACTACAGCTCAGCTCTACAACAGTATTTATGTACAGTGCTGTACCTCTCTGGGTGTCTAGCTGCCTAGGTATTTGTGTTGATTTTGGGAAACAAATTTCTTTTAGAACAGGCTTTTACACAAAAGGGGAAACATGAATGATATAGCAGTAAAATCACAAAAAATCAATATAGTTTGCTTTTGGCTAACGCTACAGGAAATCTTTATAAATATATATATATATATATACACCATTTAAAATATTGAAAGGCTATTTCACTTTGGTTTTCAGCTCCTCACGTATCCACATACTATTTTGCCTGGTCCTCCACATTCACATATTTTACCATGGGAAGTCCATTATCTTCTTCTTGAAGAGGAAAGAGAGGAAGGGAATAACTGGGAGCTTTCTAGGGTGTCAGGAGAGTATGGAAGGCAACAGAGCCCTGTGCAGAATCATCTCTCAGAACTAAAGGGATGATCCATGCACTGCTGAAGTGCTTTCTCAGGAGATATTGCAACAGAGTTGTGCCTGCAAATTTTCAGTCCAGATTTGTTCATAAATTGCTTGTTCACCCTTTTTTTTTATTTGCTAACATGTACCTAAGCCCATTCACAAAAGTACAGTTAGTTTCTGGGCAGAAATAAAAGACAGTAAATAATAAGCGTAAAATGGTTACTTCTAAAATGTTTTTTTAAAATCCTTCTAACTTTTAACACTTCTGTTTATTTCCAGTCAAGGAGCTGAGGTTAAACAGTTTTCAGATACTTTGTTTGGCTTTGTACCAGAAAGAAGTGGAAGAGATAAGTACAGAAAGAAACTCATTTTACTTGTTGTTTGGCTTTGTACTAGAAAGAAGTGGAAGAAGAGATAAGTACAGAAAGAAACTCATTTTACTTGACTGCCAGCTGACCCCTGCACTAGCTGTAAGTAGGCAACCTGCAGCTGAAATCAATGCCTAAACTCTGCTACAGCTGATTAAAGTGAGTGACCCTGATCACTGAGGTAGTCTCATCTGTTCACAGTCTGTGAAGAAAATGGCAATTTTTTTTCCTCTTAGACCTGAAATCTTTCAGTGGGGATGTGATAAATTATTATCAATTGTAGATGTTTCGAAAGCAAAATTTAACAGATCTGTCTTGGACAGAGGACCAAGATGCATTTTTGTAAACTGAAAATTGCAAAATTATTTTTATTGCTAGTTACCATAATTGCATCACTCTTAAAAATTTCATGAAGTTTGGCCTCAGAAAGTAAGAGTGTCTTCTCTCTTAATTAGTTGCAACAGTTCCTGGAATACGGGTCTGAATAAATTCACTGGAGCAGTGTCTGACTGTTTTATGTTACTAGGTTCTTTTTTTTTATGTTATCATCGAGAGGAGGGGGGGAAAAAAAAAGAGGAGTTTAGAAAAAAATAAGGAACCCATTTCACCCCCATGACCTGAACCTTCATTCTTTTCTCTCATGCCAGACCAAACTCTCTTGCAGCCTTGGAAATGTTTGTTTAAGTGTTTTCCTTCCATTATTTTCCATTGTTACATACTTCTGCACTTGTGTAAGGAGAACATAGTGACAGATGAAGCAGAAACAACTGTGAAACTACAATAAATAAGTTGTATGTCAGAGTTTTTCAGGGAGAAAATAAATGCCAACAAGTGACATAAGCTTTAGTGATGAGTAAAAAAAACAATTAAAATATAGTGATTTTAGGACATATAAAATATTTTTTAAAGAAAATTATTCTTTTAAGAAAACAATATTAAACAGCTTTAAAATATATAACAAACATCCTTCTGTTCACAGCAGAAGCTGTTAACTCATGAAGATAAGGAGAGACTTTTTCAGCATAAACTAAATTTATTTGTTTATTTTATATTGATCTAGCTAAAAAGGCAAGAAAGAAGTTGATTCCTTGAGAGGGGCAAATCAGCCTTTATGTAATTATTTATTGAACATTGTAATTTTGTTTTTTTTCTCGTAATGCCTTAAAGATGAATACAATCTTTTCATATTTCTTAATATCAAAAACTGCTTATCCATTTTTACTCATGAAAAACTCACTCAGAATTAAAAATTTGAAAGTGAAATAATACCTTTCCTTATATCAATGATGTTTTTTCCCATTGATTTTATGTCTTATCATAGATGCAGATTTTTTTCTATTTTTCTGAGCCCACTTCTCTGTAACATACATTGCATTATGTTGTATGTTACAGAAAAGTTATTTCCAAAAAATATCCACCACTTACTTTTCTTTCTCAGGAGAAATTAATTGTAAGGAGGTTCAGTTGCATAATATAGTGAAGACAACTGGTTCCCATAGTTGCCCAAAGCCCCTTTTTTTGGCAAGTTTATTTGAATACTTCAAGTTTCTAGTCTCTTATAAATTACTCAGCGCTAATAACTAAAACTTTCAAGCCTGACTGCAGATTGGACAATTTATGTGTCACAGTGTAGACAGTAACAGTGAAACAGAAGGATGTACCAGTGGTTCAAGGACTGGACAAGATTGTGGGAAAAGCAAATTCCATTACTTTTCTGCCCCAAACTTCCTCCATGGTTTTGACAAGTGGTTTTAGTACTTTGTACAAGTGTGCCCAGTTCTGAAAGACAACTATGCTTATGAAGCCCTCAGATGTGTTGTGGCAATGATGTGACTTACAGAAGTAACCAAAATAAAAAAGGAGCACCAAGCCAAAGAGAAGTTATTTCCAGACCATCTGTAAGGATGTACAAAACTGACATAATTTTTGGACGCTGATCCCATAGCTAGACACATATGAACAAACCTGTGAACTTTTATGGAGTTTTATTGCCTTCTTTTTTTGTTACTTATCTTTAAAACAGCTACCTAGAAGCTTGGGGCTCCACTCATGATGTTCCAGACTCAGAATCAGGCCCATTGATGCACTTTTTTTTCTTACAATAGAAATACAAATAAACAGCTAAATCATGGACTAAATTACATCACCTGAGGAAATAATCTTTGATAGTGTAACAGTGAAGACTAAAGCAGTAGGCCAGCCAAGAACACTATTAAGGGCAAGACAGGACAAAAAAAAATATGCTCGTGATTAAAAGATAGTAGTGGTGAATAGCTTTACCTCAGATAGGAGGTTGGGGTCAAGTGTAGTCCTGTAAGATTAATATAGATATACCAGTGAATTGGATGGAATAACAAAAAGAAATTAAAACAGTTACTGTTTGTGCTGTGGTTCACTGGGTAAACCCAAATTCTCCAGTGGTCATTCTCCCAACACAAGATTTTTCCTGAAATGACAGTAACAGAGGTAAATCCTGTAATTTTTCCTCTAAGTGAAATCTGTATGCAAAGATGGAAGAAATAATGGCTTAACAAAAAGTTCACTTTACTGTATAAAAATGCATATATAAACAGTCACATACAGCCTTGCATTATATACAGGCATAATTAGTGTGTTTGCATCTTGTTCCAAAATATAGGCCATTTGTTGAAATGAAACACCTAGGAGAAAGACTAATTCATTTCATTGCTTAACTTTTATTATATTGGGTAGGTTGTCAGCAACCAGATACTTAACCTCTTAAATCATATATCTTCTTTTTCGTTATCTTACAATTCTAAAATTTCTTGGCAGAAGTATCAGGAGGTTAACAAGAGAAGTTGTTGTTAGTAAATTTTACTAGTGCTTATGACCAAAATAACAGCCTTTAAATGCAGGTTAACAAATAGGATTCCCATCTGCCTAAGCATATCAGGTCTCATTCAGTCAATTCCAAGCTCTTTCCAACACATTGCACAATTAGTACATTTCATATTTAAAACTTACTGTTGTTCATTAAATGCTGTATCTTAAGGAATTAACGAGTTCAGAAGGCCCTTATACTTGATTTAAAACTCAAATTTCTAGTTTCTCATTAAAAAAAGTATTGCAGCCCGTGGGATGTAGTAACACCAAAACAAAGTCTCCTTCAAACCAGGCATTAGAAGTCAAATGCTATGTTGCATTTACCCCCATTTTCAGTTTCTGTTCTTTTTCTGGATGTGTACACTGCTTCCTAGGTGTAAACATGGATTCGGGTTATATTGTCAAGAGTTTACACACATGTACAAGAAATAATGCAAAAAGTAGAAATACTTTCCCATTGAAAATGTGATCCCTCAAAAGCATTGTAAAAATAATAAAGCTGCCTTAACGAACTTCCCTCAAATGCAGTTTGGAGAATATCTGGCATTAAAAAAGGAAAAAAATCAGAAGGGCAGAAATTTGAAAAAATACAGCCACTTTTTTAGTACACACTGACCTGAGACAATTCTCCCAAACATATATTTCCCTAAAAGCTGAATTTGCCCAAATTTTCACTTATATTTGCCTAGATTTAAATCAGTATCAGAATAGAAGACTCTGAAATTATATTAACTGTACTACTGGCTTGAAATTGTATTTCCTTCTGGAAAGCTAACAATTTTAAGACAGAGAATATGTTTGTATCTAAGAAAAGGTAATGAATTTTCTTGAACTAACTTTTAAGTTCACTGTCAAAATTCAATGGTCATTCTAATTTTTTAGGATCTACCCAGTAGAGGTTATGATGTACCTCAGAATTAATACTGAAAGAAAACTTTCCTTACATCTTCAGAAAGAGTAACTGATGGACTCCAAAATGTTTTGCTGCATTATCAAAAGATTAATTTATTCTTTCACAGTGCACATAATAACTGTGAAGCCAAACAGCTGGAAGCCATGCCATGTGTATAAGTTACACTCCATATGTTATTACTACCATTTCTGTTAACAAATTACATTCTTTAACTAAATCCTTCTTCTCAAAGTGATATTTCTTTAAGTCTTTGACACAATATGATCAACATTATGCCATCAAAGTTTATAAATGAAAAACAAATGCTGAGGGTTTGGGGGATGGTGGCTACAGAGTAATTTTTTTTTAAATGTCGATGCAAGTTATCCACTTTTTAGTTGAGCTTATGTAATCATTGTATCTACATATTCAAAAAGCCTCACAGTAGTTTGTCACAAATAATACAGTAACACACTATATATCTAAAACTTCCCTGCAATGTACCCCAGGAAATAAAGTGTATACAATTCTTCCCTTTAATTTTCTACTTACATCATTGTAGAGAGGACATACATTTTTTCAACTACTTGTATAGTAAACAACTACTACTACTATTTTTAGGTGAAGGAAATAGTACTAAATTCCAATCAGAAGACTCAGAGGGTTTGCATTGAATTTGGATGCCTACCTAGATGTCAAAAACTTGTCTAGAAAGCCAGCAAGAATAGTGTATCTCTAGAGACTGTAAGGACTTCCTGCTTCTGGCAGAAACACAAGCTCCTGGTTTATTTTGCTGGGAAGCTTAGATGGATCAAGGGTGCTGGGCAATGAAGAGAGATGTGATGACCCCCAGCCTCTAATTTTTAATACCTTGACAATTTACTGTCAACATCAAGGCAAAAACTTTTTAAGGACAGAGATTCTTTTCACTGAGTTACGTCTTTTGTCTGGCTTTTTTGCTATTTTGAAATTAATCATAGAGTGGCAGAATCATAGGACAGCCCAGGTTGGAAGGGACCTCAAAAGATCATCCAGTCCAACCTTTTGTGGGAAAAGGAGCCTAGATGAGATTATCTACCACCCTGTCCAATCACACCTTGAAAATCTCCAGTGATGGGGGCTCCATTATGTCCCTGTAGAGGCTGTTCCAGTGATTGATTGTTCTCACTGTAAAAAGATTCTTTCTTGTATCAAGTTTATATAACAGTTTACTGTTTCTAATTTATTCTCTGAGGTCCTATCTGCCTAAAATAAAACTAAACAGAATTCAAACTTAACCATTAATACAATTACCACCCATGAGGCTTCACCTATGTCCTGACAAACAATCTCTTACCTGTATTAGCAATCGGTTCCCATGTCAGCAATCCAAAACAGAGGAAAAAGAACTTTTTTCAACCTCTGAGAGTAAAGAAGTGGGGGATTGTTCAGTTGTTTGCTTATATTGATCAAATAATTTCTTTAAAATCAAAATGGAGAAGCAGCATTCCTAATCAATGACACCTAAACAGTTTATGATTAGATGAGTAATACGTCATATTATTAATCTGGGAAACTCCGTCAGGATCTCAGAGAAATGGTGAGAGACGGGAAATGCTCTGAGATAATAACTGTCTACTCATTCCTCCTCCATAACTTGTTTTCCATGAATGCTCTCATTTCTTTCTGCTAGTTTCAAAAGACAGTGCCCCCGAGTGCCCCATGCAGGCAATACACAGAGAATGACCACACTAAGGCAAGACAGCAGGCACCACGCAAAGAATAAGGAAGGATGAGAGAGAAACCACTTCAAACAGTGGAGAGGGTCAAAGGCCTGTACAAATGTACAAGAGCTGGAGGAAGCTCTAACTTCACTTTGCAGGGAAAGAGACATATGGTCTACTGGGAAAAACATTTAGATTGTAGACAGTGGGAAAACTGCATTTTGCATGTATTAAATGAAGACTGCTTATTAATTTCTTTCTACTGACCCATCTTCCTCCTCAAGATTTGGCAATGCCCTCAGTAAAGCCCTTAAAAATTTAGTACTCCACAGGACAAGGCTTAGAGATGTTTCCAGTGCCTTGATCCTTTTCTTTAATTTCAGTTTGCAACATTTGCTGGTTTTACATATGTCTGTCTGAACACGTGCTGGCAAATTTTATAGCTTATTGGTCAGTGTTAACCTTCTTTCTCTAAATGAGTAATTCCTGACCTACTAACCTAAATCTCCAGACACAGCAAGTTTGCTTGAAAACTGCTAGTTTGCTAAGACCATAGCTCATTAAAAAACTACCATATTAATGGTTTCTTCCTCACTTCATCAGTAAGTGACTAACAGAGCACAGTTCATTAAATAAATATGAAGAAAAATATCAACTTCTTGTACCATCATCTAAAGCTTACATTATTTTACATGGTTCACATCTAAGTAAATTACAAGCTAAATTTTGGATACAGTCAAAGTGAACATAGCAGCTGTTTTCCTGCTGTCTACCTACAACTATTTGTCAGAGGAACCCAAATAACAGCCATGGGGGGAAATCTGACTTAGAGAACACAAATAATTGCAAATCCCAGAACCTGAGCTCAAAGTAGAAGCCCAATTTGGACAGCTGTCCTTACAGGACTGGGTTATACAATATTTTGGTATGAACTTTAAAACAAAGAAAAAAGTTAAGATTTTCAGTACTGAAGGATGCTGCTAATATTATTTACAGATTCATAGAATCATAGAATACTAGTGGTTGGAAAAGACCTTTAAGATCATTGAGTCCAACCATAAACCTAACACTACCAATTCCACCTCTAAACCATGTCCCTAAGTACCTTGTCTACCTGTCTTTTAAATACCACCAGGGATGGTGACTCCACCAGTTCTCTGGGCAGCCTGTTCCAATGTTTGACTACCCTTTTGGTGAAGAAGTTTTTCCTAATCTAAACCTCCCCTGGTGCAGCTTGAGTCCATTGCCTCTCATTCTATGACTTGTTACCCGGGAGAAGAGACCGACCCCCACCTTTCTACAACCTCCTTTCAGGTAGTTGTAGAGAGTGATAAGGTCTCCCCTCAGTCTCCTTTTCTCTAGACTAAACAATCCCAGTTCCCTCAGCTGCTCCTTGTAGGACTTGTTCTCCAGCCCCTTCACCAGCTTCACTGCCCTTCTTTGGACATACTCCAGCACCTAAAGGGTTAGTAGCAAAGGGTTTTATTCCTGTTTTCTTTTTTCAGTCTTGCTTCCCTTGCAATCCCACACCCTAGGGCAGGGGATTTTGCCTGTGCTTAAGGATTTCTGCATAAAAATAAGAGATGAACACTATTTGTACATTAATTCAATCACTGTGTAATAAGTTCATATTCTTTTGTGAGCTTCCACATACTCGCTTTAGTTTCAGTTACAGCATTACCCTATGCATTTTCACCTCACTATACAATCAAGGACATTGCATGGAAGATCTGTGCATGGGATTGGTATGGTTATATTAAAAAAATACTTAATTCAACATTGACAACTTCACCACATGAGGTCAAGAGTGCTGACATAATATCCCCACAGGGCTTTTGAAAATAAAAAAGGTGAAGACAAGAGAATGGAAACAGTATGTAAGACAGATAGACTGAACAAAAAGAACAAGAGACTGTTCTGTAGAAGTGATTTCCAGGGTTCAAACAATTACTGCACATCTAACTAAAACCCAATTGTTCTCATCCGTGATCTTTAAAGCATTTCTGCTTCTCACAAAAAGTTACACAGAATATTTTTGTTTTCTGTTTTATAATCCATTAAATCAAAACCACATGAATGAAGTTTATGCAATGACATATGGAAACCATTAATGATGCTTTAGTTTTCAACTAAGTACTCAATCCTGCACTCCTTAAGTAAGAAAAACTCTTACTGAAGTCACAGGGAGTTTTTCTTGCATAAAAGAAAAAAATAAAAAAGCAAGTAGCAAATGTAATGATCTGTAGGCTACTAAAATTGCCCAGTGACCCCTATGTCAGTCCATTTTAGTAGCAGACTCTATTTTTTGCACGATATAAATTCTCTCTATATAGTGAGTGATTGTTTTCTGTTCAACCAGGGATCAATTTGGCTTCCACAAAGTCAAATGCAAAACTCTCACTGACCTCTGTAGGAAGCAGGATTAAGACTTTTACATAGTTCCTTTATAAGAAATCTTCTGTCTCAACAGGCTGTCACCTTCTCAGCTATAGATACAAGTGGGCTGCTCTATCAGTGCATGTTTTTTGACAAAAAGAGTGCAGAAAAGCTTACCTGAACACTGTAAGGTAAAAATTGCAAAAATCAGAGACACTCAAACCCCTATATATTGTCTGCAGAAAGGCCCCTACTAGCCTTTTAAGGAGATGAGTAAACAAAAAATCATTGCATACTTTTTTTGTATCAATTAACAAATGCTTCAAAGTACTATCCATCTTGATCTCAGCTCAAGCCTGTGGAAATCAATGGCAAAAGAAACCTCTCACAGCCATGAATAAGGGTGGATTCAGAAATATTTTTGCCTTTGTGAAGTAAAACATATAGATAAGAAAATTCATTATCATTTCCAAGTAAAGATAGAAAGGCTATGTGAAGTGTCAGAATTCAAGTATTCTGCATCAAATTCTACTCCCATTCCCTGCTATTCTGACTTTTTATATTTGCATATTATTCTTCCATAAATAGGTCACCCGGGTGAGTTCTCTAAGCCATAAGATCTTTGACACTGGAAAATAAAGGTGGAAACTGAAGACTGGAAATAATTTTCAGTAAAAAGGATTAAAGAGAAATATGAGATATCCTGACCTTTTTGTATTCCCTGCTCAGCTGAACAACTGTATCTATGTATTTGTGATATAACACTGTATACATGTGAAAATATTTGTATAAAAAATAAATTTATATAGACTTACATGGTCTTTACAGTCCATTAGAGTATTGAAACATGTTTATTTTAAAAGATAAAATCTATTCTTAGAAACTGGAATGGTGAGTTTAGATAATGTTGTATTGCAGTACAATGATTACTTGTTCCAGTTTGATGGTTTGTTGGGGTTTTTTTTGGAACTGACTGATGATTTAAATATCTGTGCATTCATTATCAGTTTTCTAGTACTTCAGAAATTCATTGCAAAATTTGATAGAAAGCAAGAGAGAGAAAAGAAAGAAAGGCAGAAAAAGAGGAGAGGAGAGGAGTGGAGAGGAGAGGAGAG
>NW_010292124.1:41460-47165 GCF_000700745.2 Antrostomus carolinensis
GAGAGGAGAGGAGAGGAGACAACAAACTGCCATGTAAGTACCTTTTATGATGTGTAACAGGAATTCAATCAGGTAACATTCTGTATATCACTCCCACTGTAAGTGTGGCCAAAAGCAAGCTAATTAAAAAAGTCAGATTCCTGTAGAATTTAGTGTATAATCTGGCTGGCAATGAAAGAAAACAGTTGAGGCAGAAGGAACCTGTTATTCTAAGTGGAATGTAATGAATCATCACCAAGGTTGAAATAAACTCACTTGTTTCAAGTTACGTAATAAAAAGTGATTTTGTAGGTTACTTCATAATATACCGATCAGATTCTTAGGAGATTCAATGCCGAATGTCAGAATTTCATGGAGAACGGGATTTTCTGTATTCACTAGTAGAGCCATACACCACAAATTACATCAATTCCAATGTGCATTTCCTCTGAAATTACATTTTACTGTATTCCTCATAGTTGTTTGTCTTGCAAATCATTGAATACAGTGTTCTTCTAGGCAATATTTTGTAGAGTTCCAAGAACTTGAATGAACCAGCACTTCTAATGTCTTGCCTTCTCTTCTTTGCCTCCCTCAAATCTTTCTTAACAGTGAAAACCAAGCTATCAAACAGTAATCCTCAGAAATTCTTGTGTTTAGCCTTACTGAAGGCAATTCTTGTCAGTGACATTTCTAGCTCAGGTTGTTCAAGCTAATCTCCAAGCTCACACAGAAGTTATTGCCTACAGAAAATTTTTCCTTATACTGAGTTCAATAGTTCTAGTTTAGAATATTCTGATAGTCAGGCAGGGAAAAATTAAATTAGTTTTTTCCAGGTCAACCAGTGCTGAACAATAAGAACCTTTCATAGAAGAAAAGTAGTCCAGTTTATGATATTAACCTCCAAATATGTGTGAAGGCCACATGTGAGCCATGAAGTCAATGACTGATCAAATGAAACTCTTTATATTTTTCTGAGCAGGAAAGAAAGAAGAAAGCCAATTTTGATTTTGTTTTCACTTTTACCTTCATCCAGATTCAGCAAGCTAATCTACGTAATAATACACATTTAAAAATTGAAATGTCAATTAGCATTACAACAAAAAATATTTCTGGTCACTTTGACAAGGCTACTAAATCCTTTACTACTCTAGAGTCAGATTTTAATGTAATTCTGTGCTGTCATAATTACACATTTACTTAGATGTGGACTACACAGAAATGACTGGATGGGAAAAGGCCAACTCAAACAATTTTCCAGAAGCCTTTCCAAGTTAAATCAAAGGAAGTATTCGGGTGACAAAGAGCTCTATACTTTAGCAACCAATGCTTAACTACCTTAGGGACTACTGACTAAGATTACTGTTTCCTGATAGGTTTCTTGTAGATTTCGGATAGATGTTTCTGAAAGGTCAGGGGGATGGTCATTAATTTGCATGTGGCTCTTTTGGAGATGTGGGCATGAAATGTCTCTGACTCCTATCCTCTTTTCACTGTAATGAAAGTGGTTTCTTGTCAGGGATACAACTGATTAGCAAATTAGTTATCAATTAACTTATTATTAATGGTCTGACAGTGACATCTCAGAGATAGCGTATTATCTGCAACTGAAAGTGACAGAAAAAACATGTTTCTGACACTGACATTGCAAAAGTCACAGAGCTAATGTTTCATCTATTTTAATTTTACTAGGTCATGAGAAAGAGGAAGGGGTATCCTGTCCCAGTGGATAGAATGGCAAAACCTCAGCTGGTTGCAGTGGTGCCAGAATTTCAATCAAGAAGTTCAATCAGAGGATCAAGGATTGCTGGATGTATAGACTTCTTGTAACATCTCATAAGAAAATGCTATTGGACAAGTTTACTTTTACTTTATTTAAGGTTTCCTAATACATTGGAACACTAACTTACGTTCAATGTGAATACGAGGTATGAAAAAATATTATTTCCATGCAGTTATTTTGTTTACCTTATACATTTAAAAACACTTAATGAAAAGTGGGTAAGTATAAACATTGAGAGAAAAGGTCTGGAGATCTCAGAGTGCATGTCCTATTGTAGCTTAGGAAAAGAAGTAGACTTACTGATTAAAACAGAGTGAGGTTTGTCACACCATAAGTTCCCCTGTATCTCTAAACGTGCTGCAGGTGAACCTTATCACCACTTTGTGGAAATACAATTAAAACCCATGATTGTTACCCAGATGTAGTTGGAGAATCCCTTTCTGACACAACTGGAAGTCAAAACAGCTCAGTGGGAGCTGGCCCACTCTTCAAGTCTGTAGTTATTTTTATATTTATATCATAGAATCATTAAGGTTGGAAAAGACCTCCGAGATCATAAAGTCCAACCACCAACCCAACACCACCATGCCCACTAAACCATGTCCTGAAGTGACATGTCTACACATTTTTTGAACACCCCCAGGGATGGCAACTCCACCACCTTCCTGGGTAGCCTGTTCCAATATTTTACCACTCTTTCAGTAAATAAGTTTTTTCCTCATATCCAATCTAAACCTCCCCTGGTGCAACTTGAGGCCATTTCCTCTTGTCCTATCACTAGTTACTTGAAAGAAGAGATGAATACCCACCTCACTACAAACTCCTTTCATGTATGTATATGTATGTATAAAAATACATGTGTATGTATATTTATATACATACATATACATGTATATATGTACATATATGTATCAGTGTACTCCCTGAAGCCCTAAGGATTTAAATTGCTCTTTTCAATAACTCATCTTTTTTTCTTGCATTTCCAGGACAAAGTCTTCAAGGACACAACTGCACTACGCTCTTTTACAGACTTGAGTACTGAGATGGGTTTTCTGCTGCCCATTTAAGTAGAGGATTAAAATAATTTAGTACCCAGAAAGCAAATAAAGATCATCGTATCCTATGCATCAGCTCTCTACTTCTACTTTTAAAATTAGTTTCTATCCCATGTCTTTCCTCACATTTCTTTTTCCTAAAAAAATTAAGGCAGAGTCACAGTCGCAGTGGATACTTCATGAAAATAACTTTTAGTACCAACATGGGAGGCATTCCATTTCTCACAATTAAAACAGACTTTTTTAAAAAATTAGTTTTATGAGATTAAAAATTATACCAGGCGAAAACATATAGTGCATCCTATGTGCTAGCAAGGACACAAAATGTATATTCTAAGATGCAATAAGAGACAGTCATTATACTTTATATGACACTTTTGGTAGTATTACCATGGATAAATGTCATAGGAATAGACACAGAACTGTAAAGTATCTGTCATGGCTATTGGAATGCATGACACACCCATGAAAGGATGGATTCACCCATAAGCAAATGTTTCCAGTTCCCATAAATTCAGCGGAGTGCATGTGTCCAGCTCAACTAGTGGCATGTCATCCTGGAAGCTTCTCCCAAGAGAAATTAGTACATGCCTACTCTCAGAATCACACAAAAGCTATTTAGGGACTGTAAAAAGAAAGGCTCTGAATGATAGTTGTATTTGATAAATAGGAGTCAAGAATTGACAGAAAATTTTAAAGATTTTCAGTAAAGGCAAAAATATGTTTAAACCTGTTCTTTAGCATCCTGGGCATAAACATCTGTCCTATAGCAATGAATCTATGTAGATTATGGCAGACAGTTTATGAGACATATGTTTTAAATTGCTTTCAAGACTTACTGAAAATTACTGGAGTTATTCTGTAAGAATTAAATCTAATGTAATGCAGATGTTGGATGTGTTAAAATTAGTGCTTTAGGGACAGCAGTTTCTGAACACATTCTGTCAATGAACTTAATTCACACTCAATAATTTCTACTGCTTATCAAGAGAACTGGCATCAAATGTAACACCAGTATTGAGCAACAGATAGTTGAATATGAAGATTTATTAAAAAATTAAAATGTAATTGGTCAACATTTTCCATCTAATCAAAGTCTTATTTCAAAAGATATATTGTTGTAGGCTTAAAAATTCTTGTGTTTATCAATGGAACTGATATAAAGTATTTTGTCTATCAGAATCATTTTGTTTGTTGCACTTAATCAGTGCAACATTTTCTTAGCAGCCCCCTGCCCCATAAAACATGTAACTCAAGGTACCATTCTTATTTCTGAACCCAGATCCACTGAAGATTTCCTCTCCTGCAGTGCAGTGCATCCTTCCCTCATACCAAGTCTTACCATGGGCCTCATCTAGGAGGCATCATCTGGCAGGTAACTGCAGAATCAAGAAACATTCCTCCATTAAATCTATAGAAAGGAGGAAAGGAAGTATGGCAAGCCAAACAAAAACATTTGGAGATGTTACACATTTTTATTCAAATAGGAAGTCCATCAGGAAATGGGAAATCCTTTAATGAACATAAGGCTTCTGACACTTTTTCTGGTATTAGTGTTCCAAAAGTTCAATTTTTCAGTTTGGCTCAGCATAAGAACAGAACTATGCTACTTCAGAAGTTCCAGGTGAAACAAAAATTTCAAGCTTTACACCAGTTCTATGTTTGGGCAAGTCAGTAAGAATACTCATTTTAACAAATCTTGTCTATTAGCATATTTAGGAAAAATTATTCTTCAGGATTAAAGAAATCCACTTCATATTACGTATAAAATTTGAAGAGTTAAAGTCAAACTTTGGTCAATTGCCTCTATCAAACTTTCAACTCCAGAAAGGCAAATAACTCAGAACAATTATGAACTTGATTTCCACTACCCTTAGCCCTGTCACATCAACCTGTTGTTAATTTGGAGTCATTTTTTTCTTTCTCATAAGAGTATTCATGCACAGTTTGGTCCTGTACCAAGTAATCCCACTAAAGATAATCCCATTTCTTGAGTCTCCTTTCTGAATGACCATTTTGTGCATTGCCCTATCTATCACAGTCCTGGAGTCATGCCCTGCCTAGCAGAGGTTGCAGTATAGGTCAGAGCTTTCCAGGTGTGCTATTGCTGGAAATCTCATCTAGGTAAAAACTGAGATTCACCTTTCTTTCCTCCAGCTATTGATGGAGCTCATCAGTAGGCAACCTTTGCCTTTATTTTGGCACTGTTAGGAGAAATAATTAAAACCTGAAGAATTTTAAATGAGCCCTGTAATTGAAAATACAGGGATGAATACTGTACTTTCCAATTCAAAAACAATGTAGTTAGAAGAGATCATGTGCTTTCAAGGGCATTCCCTAGTAAAGGCTCAAATCCACTTAAAATGTGGGATTTTTTCAATAGTCTAAGGACATATCCCAATATTGACAAAATACTGACAAAAGAAGCCATTAGCATTCCTACAAATTATTCTTTAAAAACCTACATCCTTGCACTGCAACAAGCTAAACTTCTGAAATTATTGATGCCTGCTGCCAAATACAGCCGGATGCCTCCCCACCATGTAACAGGAAGTTTGTGTTCTTGATGATGGGAGCCCTTAGTAGGGAATTACAGAAACCTGGCCTGCTCACTTGCTCCTTCTATGTGAGTTATGGTCTGCCAGGTATGAAGCTAATAGTTTTGTCATTCATTGTGTTTTTCCCAAAGCTGTTAAAAATTAATGAACCATTCACAAAATTCACATGTTCACCATCTAAGACTCTGATCCTTGCAAATAAATCTAAGCAGAGCTGGTTGGCTTTCTGCGTCCCTGAGTTCTGATGGCATCAGAGCAAATTCATGTAGAGGGACTGAGACTCTTGCAGCCTCTCTCTAACATAAGTGTATGTGACACTGTGAGCGGTTC
>NW_010292124.1:47222-52376 GCF_000700745.2 Antrostomus carolinensis
CTTACAATTAACTTCCCTCAGCTGAGACAAATATTTGGAAAAGACATCTTTGATTATTTTCCAAAATTAAGGCTTTTATATAGTGTCGTATTTTGTTTTGATGTCTTTATGGCACAAAGCAATCAATTAAGGTAGTTCCTGTATATTTCTATAGTCAAGGAACCTTAACTCTAGAAGCCTAGAAGACTATCTTGTGTCTTAATTATTTTATGATACCTACATATAAAGAATAAAGAATCAAATGCACAAAATAAAACTGGAAGTACTACACAGCCAGAGCCACTATACAGTTTCAGAGTTATCACTATCCATTTATCTAAATTCTCTTCTAATTAATACGCAGTTATCTGGGTATCTATTGTCAAGGCATTGCAAGGCTCAGTTCCAGTATGTAACATTCAGATATTCTGATAGGAGGTGGGAACATCACAGAGACCAGATACCAATGAATAATACAGGGCAATAATATTTCTTGTATTTAACCAATGGATTGGTGGAGTGAGCTTTCACATCTGTCACACCAAATCAAAAAAGCATTTTAAATACCAAAATACTTTTAGTTTCATAATTCAATATACCAGGCCAAAGTGCTTTCAGCAAAAACAAGGAAGCAAGAGGGGTGTTACAGGGATTTAACAGGTATTGCATAAGGAGTAAAGAGTAGTAGAAGTTGACCCAACATATGCAGAAATATTCCCTTGAAATCACTGAAGTTTGTCCCTTTTGCACTGAGATTTAATTTAATCCCAGGTGCATAACTACTTTGACACTATAGCAAGCAAGAATGATTCTGGTGAGCCTGAAATGACACTGTAGCTAGAATAAATTTTGCTTTGGTATAGGATGTCATTATTAGAACAGAATAGTTTTTACATATCCATATTTAATTACAGCAAAACAAAACAAATAATTAATTTATGAGTAATTAAAAATTAAATATTGTGTTGTTCTGTTTACCATTAAAATATATTTAGCTGTCACATGGAAGTAATCAGCTAGTGCATAACAAATCAAATATTTTTGACCTTTAGATTAACAATGAAATAATTGGTTAATACAAAAAAGTGCATTACAGTATTTTCACCTCTCAAATACCCATAATTAATGTAAAGCAAATTAATTTGTCCTGGATTTCAGTTAATGTACAGAGCTAATTACATGGTAATGATTCTGTTACTAGCAGCTCCATCTTTTAAGTCTCTGCTGAAATTTGCAGGTAAGGCAGAAAAAGAGTCCCACTGCTTAGTCCAGAAGCTAAATCTTTGCTAAACAAACAATGTGTTTTCATAGAACATATAACTTCTCATGACAGCTTTAGTGTTATGCTTACTATCTCTTATAAAGTAAGTATTTAAAATTATTTCTTTGGATCTTTTCTTACAGTTTTCCTAACATTTATTTAGCTCTCCCTACATAAACAACTTCAGCTCACACCAGCTCCAAAAACTGTGATAGCATCTCCTACATAGGCCAATTTTGATGTTATAAAATTAATCACATAAGGAGTTGATAATTCCTTGTTACTTAGTTGCATTTTGCCAAGATTTCCTGGTGGGACCACTCAGATTAATCATCTACTTCTGTTTTCCAGTTCTGTCAGCCTTTCTTCCTGGCTAAAAGTGAAATCTATGATGAAAACCAAAAATGAAAATAATTCAGAATGTTAGTTTCTGTTTTTCATCAACATGTCAAATTTGATGAGCTCTGCTTTCCACATGCCTCTGGGGAGAAGACACAGAGCCACAGAAACATCTGAGGTGTTGATCTCATCTGATAAGAAGGCGGATGAAGGACGCTGGGACTCTACAGAGAGTTTGAGATTAGAAGTCCATCACCTCTGTAGCGAGATTAAGACCTCATTTCTACTCTGGGTCAGATAAAATAAACCAAATTACTGTTTGCATAAACAGTATAAATTATATAAATTGTGTCACCTTCATCTAAAATGTCAGCCTAGCCTCATAGCTCAAAACATCATATATTTAAGCCTTGCAGCTTTGCAACACTTGTAAAAAAATGGGCCTGTTACTTCAGCAGAGTGATCACTCTGATGGGTCTTAAAAATTGTGCTGCAAATTTATTTCTCCATTGAAATTGCTATATTTCAGGAAGACAGTCTTTTCAGGCAGTGCAGTGCTGTGTGGCCTCCAGGGCTGCACTGGAGATGAAATGTTTTTGTCTCAGCACTTCAAAGACTGATAGGACTAAATTTCCTTCAAAGTAATTCAAAACCAAGGGCTGTTAATCTTATTACCTTTGAAAAAATGTACTTCTGCAAGAACAGAAAGGGATTTTATAGGGGTAATTATTCTCAGAGGTCAAGCAAATTGGACTATATTTATCTGTAAAAAGATATTAAAAATTAGACATTGACATTAAGTCTATTTTATCCACTATGAAGTTACTTATTGATATTATTTCCATTTTATTTATTATGCTTTTTTCTTTATATTTACTCATGCTGTTTTTAATAGAAGCAAAGTAGAATGTCTCCTTCTGTAACACTGTATGTAAGATTTTATAACATAGAAAAAGCAAGATATCGTGCTATATTCCTATACTGCAAAGCATAGAAGCAAAGGAACACACTTACCTGACACTTCCTGACAGAACTGGTACTTAAACAATGGCATTTCTTAATTTTTTACAGCATAATTTTGAAC
Source organism: Antrostomus carolinensis (assembly GCF_000700745.2). Classification (NCBI taxonomy): domain Eukaryota; kingdom Metazoa; phylum Chordata; class Aves; order Caprimulgiformes; family Caprimulgidae; genus Antrostomus; species Antrostomus carolinensis. Next base: position 49,886 of record NW_010292124.1, read on the forward strand.
TCCTATAAATGGAAAGTAAATATCAGCATGTCCAGAACTAGTGAAATGGGTAGGGAGGTGTACCCAGCACTCTAAATAATATGTACCTTTGCCAAGTAACGTACTTTAAAACACAACTTTTGCTCCTTAGTCTTGGATCTACATATGGAATTCGCACTGACACCAATGAAAGTTACAAGCTGAAGACAAAGAGAAGTCATCAAGATTGTCTACTCAAAGTAATTAATTATTTTCTTTATTACTATGCCAGATGTAAGAAAATTGAAAAATACACCAGTATTAATACAGTTCAGGTGGATCCAATACAGTTATATTCAGATGTGCATCTGAACTTTCTCGTATATAGAAAGAGTTTTTTTTTTTAATTACAGTACTGCTTATTCAAAGATATCAAGTGGTTTTACAAATTTCAGTATTATAGCCTGAAAAGTAGTTAAAAGATGTGGAATGCATTTGGAAAGATGAGAAAGTGATTCACATGGAATAATACAACAAATCATTGAAAGAGAAAGGGATAGAAGTTAACAATCCTGATTGTTAATCCTGTATTCTACCAAGGTAATGCTGCTTTCTAAAGGAAAAAAAGTCCATTACTACTTATAACAAGTTCAAGAGTTATGTTTTTATACTGAAATAAATCAATTTACAAAAATAACTAAACGTCTTCAAGTTCATAGCTGACATAGTCTAGTTTGTAGTTTACATACAGTAGGTGAAGAGCTAATGGGTCATTTTCCAGACTAGAAAAGCAAATGGCATTAGTGTTTTTGAAATCTATCCAAGCTCCAAGTGTTTATACAGTAGTTTGTAAACTGTAACAGCTGGCCCACTACTGAACTGAACAGGATACCTGGTCTAGACATTTAGACACAGATGACAGAATCTTAAATTATGCACTGCTAGTATGTATGTCGCATATTTCATGCACTTAAACTGCCTAAGTAGACTTCTGTGAGCAAAACTGTCAGGACAATTCATATCATTTTTCAAATAAATCTGTTTTTATAGCACTGTCTTGGTTCTAAAATTACTTTTTATAATGTTATGCTTAAACAAGTAAGTCTTAAATGCCACACTACAAAACTTCGGAGGGCAAGTTATTTTTATTTTACACTAATATTTTGTGACCTCTACCAAGTCCAGTGCTTCCCTCTCACGGCACAAAACACCTGATCTCCAGGTGAGGATCTTCACTGCGGTCAGGGAGCACTGAGCACAAATCTATGCTCTTCAGCAGAGACAGAGAGGGGAAAGAGCAGGTTAGGATGCCTTTCCTCCCAGGGAACTTCACTTGTGGGCTATAGGGTGTTATGACACTCTTTTACTTAGTTTCATGATACTGAATATTTTAGCAGATGTTTAATATAAATAATAGGTGAGCAAGGAGTTCAGAATGGAGGTTGTTTAGAGCATTCATTCATTATTGGCTATCTAAAATTGATCTAATTAATATTAAATTAGACAGAAACCAGCCAATTTCAAAACATCCTATAGACTGATGATGAGAACATTTTGATAAGGCCTATTTTCTACCTTAAAGAGAGGGAAAGATATGACTATTGTCCTCTGAACTCAGTCAACCATTAGATAAAACATTAGGGATGTTAGTAGCAGTAGTATCACCAATTTGGGGATTCTAGATCTGGTCCAAACATGTTTTCTTCCAACTAGAATTATGTATTGAATTTAACTCAACTTCATGAATTTAACTCAGCTTTTCACATCTGTCAAATTCCAATTGCAAACTAAATTGAAAAAAAAAAAAAAAAAAGCCTGAGAAGGAGAATAGGTGGAGATGTTATCTCTTACAGTCCTTGTTTGCAAGGTGAAGAGTAGATAATTGTCATTAAATATATTATTACAAAGTAAATATTTCCTACAACAGGCTTAACAATTTTGAAGGAGAAGGTAAATGTTAAGCAACTGAAGTAGGTAAACAAAAGGTTTGCAACTTAGCATAACTGTTTGATCTTTCTTGGCTAAGAAGAAATTAATGCATTGCCTTCCTGACAGTTATTTGTTACTACCTAATGCTACAGTAACAGCCACTATAGAGCACTATTAGTCCACTTCTGTGCAACTAGGTTAGTTTACACTCACCTTCAAGCTAATTCAACTTTAGTCTCTCTGATTTCAAGTTGAAGAGATCAGGATCATTCACCTGTTTAGTGGCAATGACAGACAAGAACTGTAAAGAAAGCAAGAGTGGTAGTCACCTGTAAAAGAACAGAAGTAGGGGAAGGACCACTTGAATAGGTTGCCCAAGCACTGAAATAGGTTGCCCAGGGAAGTTGTGCAGTCTCTCTCATTACAGATATTCAAAAACTGTCTAGACATGGTCCTTGGCAACTGGCTGTATATGGCCTTTCTGGAGCAGGGAGGTTGGACTAGATGATCACTAGAGGTGCCTTCCAACATCAACCATTCTGTGATTCTGTGAGGTATGTATATAACCCTGAAGTATGTATATAACCCATATTAACGTCCACGG
>NW_010292124.1:52415-57489 GCF_000700745.2 Antrostomus carolinensis
TGACAAAAACAAGATGAGAACAAACCAAACTGTAAGCACCATAAAAAAAACAAATCATGTCAAAACAATGACAAGGTCTGCCAGAGAGGACAAGCAATTTTTCAGTGTCATGTGATCTTCTAAACATGAGTTGAGTCAACACTTTAGGAGGTTTTGGTCAACTCTCCAAGATTCCTTAACTGAGTTATTAGCATTGTCTTATTTAAGGGGAAAAGGTTATGATAGATCTAGTAGGCATTTGACCTTTCTGCTGAACAGATGATTACTATCAAATAAGATTAAGAGTGGTTTCCAGCTCTAGCCTGACTTGAAGCTCAAGCACACTGGTGAAACTATCCAAGATTATATGCTGCAGGATTTGATTTACTGTTTGAAACAAGAATACACTGGAAACAGCAATGGAGAACAAACCTGACTCACCACCACCCCTGCCAAAAGAAAAGAATAGAAGGAAGCTCTTGTGAACATGTGCATCATTTTCCTAGCCATGAACCAGCTAAATAAAATGCATTTATAAAATAATATACATATATATGTGTGTGTATATATATATATATATATAAAATATACAAGCTACACATCTTGATATTGATATTTCCAAATACTTTTTCCTAATTTTAATTCTAAACACAAATCCCAGCCCAGTTATCCTCTCAGGCCATCTTGCAACAAAGTGCATAGCCATTCCCTAGAATTAAGCTATTCAAAAAAAACCAAACAACCAACCAAAACCAAAACCTGGGATTAAACCAAAATATTACTGAACCAAAATACCATCTGCTCCTCAATTTTTGTTTCTAGTTTGCAGAACTTTGCTCATTATTGTTATCCATTGCTTTGTAATTATCAGTTTGATTCTTCATTAGAGAAAAGAGTGTGTGCCTTTTTGATGGCAATAATAAGCAGCAGCAGATGTGCGCAACCACAGGGCAATCTTGCTAGCTGATTACAGCTGATTAGGTCTTCAGGTTACAGTCACCGTAAGTAATCTTACCAGGAAACTGGAGAGGTTATCCAGAATGGCAGAGTTAAATTATTGAATAAGTTTTGCTAATTTACACATTTAAATGATATTTAGATGGTCACACTAGCAAAGGGAAGTGAAGTAACAGGTTGTGACAGTACAGAGCTTGAGGGACAGTGTGGGTGGTTACTTGAGAGGAGACTGATCCTTTTCCAGAGTTCTCAGTTTATACTCTGAAAAATAAATAAACAGCTTGTGAGGTTAACCTTAAACACATTTCAACGGCTTCAGTTTTCCTCAGTAATTTCTAGTGTCCTAAATTATGAAGTATACAAAATAATTTTCCATGGCTGATTCATATAAATCATATAAAAGCAAAATGACATGCACAGACTGACTGCACCACCTGCAACATCTGAGAAGCTTCCTTATGCTGTCTGAACATGATATCCCTTTCTTAAACAAGGTTAGGTGTTTCATCACAGAAACAAGACACTTGATTATTTGCAGCACATTTTTTATCAGTATGCTAATAATCAATGCCTGATGAGAAGGCAGGTCAGTTGGACAAATGCTGTGATTTCTTCATGTTACTGTATGTCCTTGGATTCCATTCCCATGAATCAGTACCATAAGCAGGTCATGTTATCTTCCTTCTTAACATCTCAATATCCTTTTCACCCAGGAGGTTAATAACATCTTACATAGATGAAAATTATTTTCTTAAAAATGTGGAAGAGAGTTTTCCAACAGTCAAAAACACAAGCCAGTCGTAACTTTTACCTTCTATTATATGGATTAAATGGTTTAGCAATATCTGGCATGCCTACTGTGTAGAAGTTCACTCAATCTGTCAAGAGGAAGGAGCTATGGCAGGAAATTAAAATAAAACCATAAACAAGATGGTCGTCTTATGCTCGACAGGTCACGACAGTATGGCATAACTAATTTTTATCTAGTCACGGTAGAAAACACTACTGAGGGGAATGCTCACAGTGGGTGCTACTGATCGGTAAAAAAATGTATTTTCACAGAACAGAAATACTGTGAATTAGCTGAACGCTTAAGAGCTCAGCTGTTGCAGAAGTCTGTCCTGCTGGAAGATGTTTACTCAACACTGCCTTAAGTACAAGAGTTTTCTGCTGGACTGAAAAAAGAGTGCTTGGTGTTGCTTACTAGCTGGTAGTATAACATGTTTATTACTACGTAACAAACCAAATAAACCATCGGATGCAAGTACTGCTGACTTCTAATCATTGCTATGATTCTTTCTGCAAAGTGAATATGAAATGAAATATTAAATGTGTAATACATCGCTTGTTAAATGTGTAATGTAGGCAAGGTAAAGAGTTTCATAGAACAAGTATTGATATGAAAGGCATCTATAAATTATGAAAGAAGGATAGCTGAAATAAAAGCAAATTAAAGACCACACATGTCAAAGCCTACTTGCCATCACAGAAATTTACTACCTGAAAATCAAAAAGCACCAAATGATCAAACCTTTCAAGTAATGAACAAGAAAAAGCTGACCCAAGGACTGAATTAAGACCTTATAAAGAACATAGTCCATAAATGAATCTAAACTATGGTTTTTTGTTCACTAGTATGGAAAAGCTGATTAAATATATTCAGAAATTAACAGGGAACACATGTGTTTCATCACACAATGGGTTAAAATTACTGTTACTTTTCTCATTAGCAATTCAGAGAATGAGGCTATGTGCCCTGTATCAAGAAATGAAGTTGATTTCCACATAAAAGAGCAAACTTTTCACTCATGAAGTCAGTGTACAGAAGCAATATTTCAGGTCTGTATTCAGTTCTATTTAAAGAAAAAAGGAATCTTTCCACCTATTGAGTGGGATTCAGATTAGACCTTCAGTGGATCACAAACAAATGAATGGAGATATTGAGAAGTTGAAAAAAAATAAATGGTGATTAAGTTCACAATAATTAAGATTAATAGTTTGTGATCAACTTATCCTTTAAAAATTGCTTTTATGTCTTATCTGCCTATTATAGGCATGTCTAACTTTCTTCATGCTGCAAGCCATAGATTTGCATAATACATATATATAAAATACAGCACATGACTCAGGTACTTCACCACGACGAGCAGGACAAGGCCAGTTTAAGCACATCCTGGCTATCCTTAACACACCTCACAGCCCAGGGGAAAATGGTCTTAAGGGAGAAACCTACGTGCAGCCCACCCCTTCCTTCGGCAGTCTCTTTGCAGCCCCACACCAATGGGATCTCTAGACTTTGTCTCTCTCCCAAGCCTAATACCTATTCTTAATACAGGACCATGGATGGAGTTTATACATGTTACCAAAAATATTATTTATTTTCTGAAATTAATATGTAGTAGGAGGTCAGAAATACTGCAGAAGCATCAGAATGTCTTAAATGATGGGGTCACAACCTGAGGTATCCCATTCATACTGACATATGTTCTCAAGGCAAATCTATATAGGCGGTTGTAGGGAGATGTGAGCTCAGTTCCAGGCTAGCCCAAATAAACCAGATCTGGTCTGTAAGCTGTACAACTGTGGTGTTCAAACCATATAACTTCAGACACGATGTGCTGACACATCTCTGTAACTTCTACACAACTGCTGGATTGTACCTGGTTACTGAAAAGAGTCAGTGAAGCTTTTCCAGTCTACTTGCCATCGAATTCTTAAGACGTTAGCAAGGGTAACACATGGTAATTCATGAATGACTCAGTTCAGCAACTGCCTACATTTACAATTTTAAGGACACCCTGTGAAGTTGTATATGCAGACAAATATTTTACTAAATTCTACACTTAATAGACCCTCTTTTTTTTCTTTTTTCATATAACTGAAGTTATCTATTCTTCATAGTGTTAACAGATGCAAGACAGTAAGGCCTGTTTTACTAGAACTACTCACAATCAAATTCATGCAAGAAAGAGAAAATATTATTGACAACATCTAGGGAGTTCCTTGACTCAAAGATCAAATGATTACAAAGCATTCATCAAAGTGAAATATATAAGAAAACAACCTGAAGAAATGAAATAGTTTCCATAAATTACAAGCAGTAAATGGAAGAGAGGAAGTTGAATTCCCAAAAAAGTGGTTGACCCTGCCAAGAGGAATAGCTCTTGGCAGCAGTATCAGGTTTATACATTGCAACAACCTCTGAAGTACCATGAAGGACAGAAGATCTCTCTTTCTTAAAAGATGTAGCGTGTTAAGGTACTGAGAGAAACTATACATCCCTGGCAGAGAATTCCAATATGCTGCTATATCAGCATGGATTTCTGATAGTTAAGATGCTAAATGCACATGATATGTGCATTCTGTTCTGGAATATTTAAAGAATCACCCTAAAATCATATCATTAATTCATTTTAATGCCAGAGTAACTGCAGATAGTTTATGATGAAGTATCATGGATGCAATGTCTGCACAGGGCAGCTGCATCAATTTAGCTGAAGCAGACTCTATTTGTATAAATAAGCGAATACATCTTGTCATACAGATAAACGTTATTAACTGACAAATGAAGTCACTAGGAACATCACAGCAGACATAATTACCTCAGCCAATGAATTGTTTTGAGATCATTTGCATTAGTTTACTGTGTTCTTAAATGGTATTATGTTATGATCAAATCATTCTCTGTTTCTAGCTTGTGACCCAGATCTACTGTTTTCTTCGTGCATCTCAATGCTTACCTCTCCCCTCTTCAAATTAGAGAGGGTACAGGCTACAGAAATAAGGTATTGGAACTTTTTTGCAGTATACTCTAGGTTGTTTTCTATTTCTGTCATAATTATATCCTAACAGTCAGGCTTTTACTTCCCATTCTCTGAGATTTTGGGTTGCCTAATAAGGAGAAGTGAATATGTCTTAAATGCAAAATACGAGCTCCAATATGACCACAAAGTTGAATATTTTTCAATGTCCAGTATATTTTGTTGCCAGAGTGTTCTTGCTAATATTTACATGAATATAGGCAATTGTTGTAAGGATCTTAAATATAATATGAACGCATTAATCGTAACTTCTTGAAACTGAGGTCTGGGGAGGTATACCTCCTTTTCTCCAGTATAGGCTGGGGACAGACCTGTTG
>NW_010292125.1:0-378 GCF_000700745.2 Antrostomus carolinensis
CTATGACCCCCTGGTCCCCTGATCCCATGATCCCATGTTTCTATGATTCCATGATCTCCTGATCCCCTGATCCCCTGTTTCTCTGATTCCCTGATCCCATAATCCCATAATCCCATGTTTCTATGATCCCCTGATTCCATAATCCCATGATCCCATGTTCCCCTGATTCCCTGATCCCATGATTCTATGACCCCCTGGTCCCCTGATCCCATGATGTTTCTATGATCCCATGATCCCATGTTCCCCTGGTCCCCTGATCCCCTGATTATTTGATCCCATGATCTCCTGATCCCATGGTCCCATGTTCCCATGATCCCATGATCCCATGGTTCTATGACCCCCTGGTCCCCTGATCCCATGATTATTTGATCCCATGAT
>NW_010292125.1:497-717 GCF_000700745.2 Antrostomus carolinensis
CCTGATCCCATGTTCCCATGATCCCATGATTATTTGATCCCCTGATCCCATGTTCCCATGTTCCCATGTTCCCATGATCTCATGATCCCATGTTCCCATGTTTCTATGATCCCCTGATTCCATGATCCTATGATCCCATGTTTCTGTGATCCCCTGATCCCATGATCCCATGATTCCCTGTTTCTGTGATCCCCTGATCCCATGATCCCATGATTCCCTG
>NW_010292126.1:0-9725 GCF_000700745.2 Antrostomus carolinensis
CCAAAACCTTGCCACGCAAACCAAATACACAGAGAATATTTAATTCATATTCTCAGTGTACCATATATGATCATTGACTGTGTTAAATGGATGAAGGAATACGTGAATAACTTTTATGCACTGAATAAAAAGGTAGTGTATAATATGCAATGCAATGACAGAGCATCGATTTCAGAAAACAAACAGACATATATTATAAAAACTATTAAACTCTCAAAAAGCTTAAGCATATGCTTTTTTGGGGTAGACATTATATTTGTGTATAGTATTTACTGGAAAATATCAGCTCTTATATTTAAAATCTCAGAGTTACATTTCAATTCACAAAATAACAGGGATAAAAATTAAGGATGATTATAAATTCTGCAAATATTTTTTGTCCAGTTACTTCATGACATATTCCAAATTACTTCAGAATCTCTTTTATTCTTTGTTTCCTTCTTTCTCTTATTTAAAGGAAATCAGCCATTGTATTACATTCCTTTAAATAGTTAGTTCTTAGTCATCTGAATCTGCTGATCTATCTTTTCTGCAGTATTTTCATGATATTTTTTACAATAATGGCTTCTGAGGAAGCTTCTGGTGTACAGCATACAGTAATAACTTTCCCAGAAACTCAAATATACTTTCTACTGGCATTAATGTTCTTGCTCAAACAAACTGATGGTTTATAACTGGAATGCATTCACAAAATATCACTGCATTTGGCACTAATTGACACTTCTGTTCATATCATCTGAGACGTTAACAACAGTTTGAAGATGGAAACTATCCTTTCATTTCTGTAAGATATTTCCTACATGTCAGAATTCAAGTGCATAAGCAGAATGAGACAGGGCTATACCTGGTGAACAGTGAACTTAAGACTGTAAGCTTTTTAAGTATTTTAAAATATATATTTATAATGTAACTACCAATAGCTATTTTTTTTTTTTTTACTTTGAGCTGTTTGAATCCTGAGAATCATGCATGCAGTGGCCAAAATGTTTTATTATGGCCAAGAATAATTCAAAACTTACAATATGTAGTATGGCATACATACATAAACTAAAACACATAGATCATTTTATTTTAAAAAATCCTCTTCCATCCAAGGAGATCTTATTTTTAAATAATTGAGCTGTTACGAGATGTTATGAAAGGCATGAACTTGTGATTTAACAATGCAGTGTAAATCACAGTTTGAGTGCTGTGGAATTTCATCTGATGATCCACAATTCATGAGCCATTTGTTTCAGTAAATCTCCTTGAAAGAGTTCATAAATACCATGATGTACCATTATAAAGCATTCTTGTGGAAACATCCATACAAATGACGAAGAACCTGATTACCCTTATGGGTTCAAAGATCCCTACTTGTGCTGTTGCTCTGTGTACTTTTAATTATATTTTCATGGTCCACTGTTCTATTACATACAACACTGTGCTTCATTGGGTGGTTATTTTCAAGGAAGGATGCAACTATTGCCGTTATATAGGTTTGTTGTTTTTTTTTTTTCCACAGTGAATATAATTAACACAGAATTATATGTGACAATATAGAATAAGATGATATTAGAGCAGGTGATACAACAGGTGAAGAATGTTCAGCACAAGAAGCAGAAAGTACAGGTTTAATATTCAAAATCACATATACTCAAAAGAAGATCGTGTGTCTCTCAGGCAAAGAAGCAGAAGGCATAAACAAACGTCAGAAAGAAGATACTGAGTTTCTCACTAATGATGTTTGTTTTTGTAATGGAGACAAAGAGAGAATTAGCAACAAATGAATCATAAAAAACATTCTCCAAGGGAATTGACAGGCCTATAAAAAAAGGATAACTCTTTAGAAACAGAAAATTGCCACATCATGTGAAAGGGATCACAGTTTAGTAATAATGATTGATAAATTTCATAAGAAGAAAAAATAATCTTCCAGTGTGGCAGGAGAGTTCAATCTACCTATTTCTGTTTCTAGTTTACTGGACATTTTGCGTTTGTTGTGTGGCCGTTTTACATTTTTTTTCTGTTTTATTTGCATTAGATTTCTTTAAAATAAAGTGTCAGATGAGCCTGTTTAGTTTTCACAGACCTCTTTATATATGATAGGAGTAAACTCTTATCTTACTGTCAGTTGTGTACACACTGATAAATTAGCTGACCCAAGATTATTTATTATCTGCCCAGATATAAGAGCAGAAAGTTTAGATTTACTGTGCAGTATATAAATTGCAGTTCCTTTGTTATAATTGTCACGAAGTGCAGTCCAGAATGCTCCTTCCCTGATTCAAAAGTAAGAAAATTGTCAGAAAAGCCATAAACTAGATCTATTATTAGTTGTTAGCAGTAGCAGTAATTTCATTATGGATATCCATACTTGTTAATTGCATCTTTTATGTTGTGTTAACATCACCATTGACAAACATATAAATGTACAGTGAGGTGGATGGAAAACTGGCTGAATTGCCAGACCTGAAGAGTTGTGATAGGAGGCACAAAGTCCAACTGGAGGATCTCATCAGTGTGTATAAGTAAGTATTTAGGGAGGACAATAAAGAAGATGGAACTGGACTCTTTTCACTGGAGTCCAGTGACAGGGCAAGAGTCAATGGACATTAGCTGAAATACAGAAAATTCCATTTAAACAAAAGAAAAAACTTTTGAGTGTGAAGGTGCTTAAACACTGGACCAGCTTACCCAGACAGTTTATGGAATGTCTGTTCTTAGAAATGGTCAAGACCAGACTGGATGTAGTTCTCAGCAACCTGCAGTAGTGGATTCTGCTTTGAGCATAGGGATTGGACTAGAGACCTCCAGAAGTCCCTACCAAGCTCAGTAGTTCTATTGCAGTTCTGTGAAATTGTTCTTTGAGTCAGTTCTTCTCTGATCCAGTAATTTTGCATAATTTTAAGACTGTGGTCTTTAAAGGTCTTGTAGCAAAGGTCTTTTGGAACCCTGTTATGAGGGTCTCATCATCAAGCAACATCCAGAAATTAACCTTTCCATTAAAATTAATGGAGAATACTATGCAGTAAGAAACATGAGATTCAAAAAAACACTATGTGGGGCAAATGAATGGAGAAGAAGTTGAAAATAACCTTGTCCATGTAAGATTGTATGAAACATCTAAATATCTAAAAAACATTTTCAGAATCCATTTAATAATCTAGGTTTGAATAACAAAATAAACATTTTAAAGGAAGTGGTACAGTGAAACCAAACTGTCAGTTTCTGATGCTAAATGGCAAACAAGATCACACTTGCAGTGTGTTTAGGCTAGGGGAAAGATATTATGCGTGGATGGTAATGATGTTGGAACTAGGTGCTACATAGGGGCTGTGATGAGTTGACCTTTGTTGACCTTGTCTGGCCACCAGATGCCCACCAAACCACTCTCCCATTTCCCCTCCTTAGCAGGACAGAGGGAGAAAATACGATGGAAAAGCTTGTGGATCAAGGTAAGGACAGAGAGATCATTCACCAATTTCTGTCATGGGAAAAACAGCCTCAGGGAAAATTAATTTATTGCTCAATAAAAATAATTTAAAAACCCCCCAAAAACCCAAACCATAAAACCACCATCCCCTCACCTCCCCTTCTTCCCAGGTTCAGCTTCACTGCTGATTCTTCTACCTCATTCCCCTGAGCAGTGCGGGGAGATGGGAAATAGTGGTTGCAGTAAGTTCATAACACTTCATGTCTGCCACTCCTTCCTCCTCGAACTTTTCCCCTGCTCCATCATGGGGTCCCTTCCATTGGACACAGTCCTTCATGAACTGTTCAAATGTAGGTCCTTTCCTCAGGCTGTACTGCTTCAAGATCTGCTCCAACATGGGTCCTTTCCATGGGGTAAAGTTCATCAAGAACAGACTGCTCCCCCATGGGTCTCCAAAAGCCATAGTTCCTGATAGAAAACCTGCTTCAGTGTGGACTGTCCATAGGCTGCAGCTTCCTTCAGGGCATCTCTGTGTGCTCTGGCATGGAATCTTCCTTGAGCTGCAGTGTGGATATCTACTTCAGTGTAGTCCAATATGGGCTCCAGGGTGTCAACCTGTGTCACCATGATCTTCTCCATTGGCTCCAGGGGAATATCTACTCTGGTGCCTGGAGCATCTCCTATCCCTCCTTCTTTTCTGACCTTGGTGTCTGCATAGTTGTTTCTCTCTCATTTTCTCTCTCTTATCTCACAGCTGTTGCACAGGGTTTTTTACCCTTTCTTAAATATCTTCTCACAGAGGAATGACCAACATAACTGATGGGCTCAGCTTTGGCCAGCTTTCTGATTTCAGAATCACAGCACTGCATCTGCAATTCAGAAGCTGGCTTGTTCTTCATTCCACCACTCCATATCTGGAAGCCATTTCAACAGTCATATCATATTTGCTTGTATATTCCTTATTCTATGGCAAATAGAAATTTATGTTGGGACACTTCAGCTGACCAACTGGCTGACTTTCCCAGACCAGTGGGTCTCCCAGTTGCCCAGGCAGAATATCCAGTCTGACTGGCTATCAGATGGTATGTGTTCACATACTGAATTAGTGCACTTTTTACACCATCAAGCCACTGCCATCTTGTGCACATCAGCACTAATTTGCTTTATTATCACATATCCTCTTTCAAGTGTCTTGTCTCTCTTGTCCATCAATGTACTTAAACATGCATAACTTTAAGATCAGGATTAATTGAGCTCTCTAAATAGAACTATTCATATTTTAAAACATACACATATGCTTGAATCAGAGTACAAATGTTTCAGCTATTTCTGCTTAGATTGTTTTTAGATTGGATCAAATCTTGTTCTCATGAGCCACATGAGTAATCATATAATCATGAATCATGCATTCAACAAAACAGGACAAATCATCAGCTTTATTTGTTATGCAGATAGATCATCTGATGAGCTCTAGATGTTTCTGAATGAATAATTGATTCTTGCCCACTAGCCAGGGTTGTTACCTAGTCTGTTTTTTGGTTTTGTTTTTTTTTTTTTTTTCTCTATAGTCCTCTTTTAACTGGACTATAAAGGTCATTCTGCCTGATGAGGTCTTATAGACAAAACTATACCTTTTAAAATAACAAGACACTTGTTGTTCCTTGCATTTAATCTACGAGAAAAGAATTATGTAAAACAGTAATGACACATGAGGTTTGGCAGATGGGGATATTATAGAAGGCTACCTCCTTTTCTGAGACTTCACAGAATTTCTCTTGTACTTTTTACAGTGAGTCAAAGCTCTGCTGCTGTAGGAGAAACCATTGCATATAGTATTCTGATTTTAAAATGCCACAGATCATAGAATCATAGAATGGCTTTGGTTGGAAACAACCTTAAAGATCATCTAATTCCAACCCCCCTGCTGTGGACATGGTTGCCAATCACTAGATCAGGCTTCCCAGGGCCCCATCCAACCTGGCCTTGAATGCCTCCAGGGATGGGGCATCCACAACTTCTCTGGGCAACCTGTTCCAGTGCCTCACCACCCTCTGGGTGAAAAATATCCTCCTAATATCTAACCTAAATCTCCCCTCTCTTAGTTTAAAAAAAATTCCCCTTGTCTGGTAGTTTCACCCTTTTGGTTCGCAGCCCAACACAGCCTGCTCTCTCACTCCCCCCACCCCAGGGAGTAGGGGAGAGAATTGGAAGGAAAAGGGCAAGGAGGCTGATGGGTCAAGATAAAAAATGTTTACTAATTAAAATAAAATTATAAGATAATAACAGTAATAACAGAATATACAAACATACAGCGTAATTTCTCACCACCCACCAACTGATGCCCAGCCTGTGCCAACTAGTAATCCTAGAGCTAAGACAGTCCCAAAACTGAAACCACATACAGCGTAATTTCTCACCACCCACCAACTGATGCCCAGCCTGTGCCAACTAGTAATCCTAGAGCTAAGACAGTCCCAAAACTGAAACCCCAGAAGAGCGAGCCTGAGCGATCCCTGAGATACTACCCCCAATTTCCAGTCAATCCTGGTCAATATACTGAACATGACGTGGTATGATATGGGTTATTTCATTGACACATCCAAATGTCAACTTTGAATTTTCCTATTTACTACACTTCCCCCTCCCAGTCCTAATGCAGCTGTGAACTAGCAAAACATTATGACCTTGGGCTCCAGCAACAACTAACAACATTAGTACTTTATCAACATTTTTCTCATAACAAATCCTACACTGAAACTAAAACACAGCTATTCTAACTACTAAGAAGAGAATTAACTGTATCCTAGCAAAACCAGGTGGGCTTGTCCTGTCACTATCTGCCCATGTAAAAAGTTGCTCTCCCTCCTGTTTATAAGCTCCCTTCAGGTACTGGAAGCCTGCAATGAGGTGTCCCCAGAACCTTCTCTTCTCCAAGATAAACAAGCTCAGCTCCCTCAACCTTTCTTCATAAGAGAGGCACTGCAGCCATCGGCTCATCTTCATGGCTCTCCTCTGGACCTGTTCCAACAATTCTACAGCTTTCTTGTATGGGGGCTCTAGGCCTAGACACAATAATCCAGATGGGGCCTCACAAGGGCAGAGTAGAGGGGGACAATCACTCCCTTGCCCTGCTGGCCACCCCTCTTTTGGTGGATCCCAGGATACGGTTGGCACACTGCTGGATCGTGTTCAGCTTCTCATCCACCAGGACTCCCAAGTCCTTCCCAGCAAGGCTGCTTTCAATGAGTCCTTCTCCTAGTCTGTATACATACCTGGGATTGCCCAGACTCAAGTTCACAACTTTGCACTTGGCCTTGTTGAACTTCATTAGGTTCTCACAGGCTCACTTTTCAAGCCTGTCTAGGTCCCATTGCATGGCATTCCTTCCGTCTATTGTATTCAACTACAGCACTCAGCTTGATGTCATTAGCAAACTCTCTGAGGGTGCACTCAATCCCACTAACCAGGTCATTGATAAAGATGATGAAGAGCACCGGTCCCAAGACTGACTGACCCCTGGGGGACACCACTCATCACTGGCCTCTACCTGGGACATAGAGCCATTCACCATAACACTCTGGCTGCTACCATCCAACCAATTCTTTATTCATCGAATAGTCAAGCCTTCAAATGCATATCTCTCCAATTCAGAGATAAGGATGTGGTGTGGGACCATGTTGAAGGCCTCGCACAAATCTGTGTAGATGACTTAAAGTCAACAAAGAAACCAGTACTGCTTTGTTCAGACTTTTCTCTGGCTCTACATTTCCACCTCTGAGGAACTGCACTATAGACTTGTCTCAAAGACTGCTTGCAAGGATGGTCACAAGACCACTGGGTTCTGGAAACCCCGACATGTGAAAGCACCTGGCCTACAGGGGTGTTCTTTCTGGACATGCCCCTGCCCCAAGTGCTGGGGGGCACAAAGAGTTGTGCCATTGCTATGGAAACTACAGCCCTCAGAGGGGTATTTAAAGAAGGAGAAGAGGAAAAAAAGGAAAGAGACAGAGAGGACGACCGCCTAACCACAACGCACCACTGCTGGAACAAGCCACTGAGACCTCCTTGGCCCCCTCTGCTCACTGTCGCCTCACCGCAGGACCCATGGTGGTGACTATTCTTGCTGCCCTATACCTACTCCTTGCTTGATTTCCATCTTTCGTTTCATCCTCTCCTACCACTTCCTCTTTATTACTTTTTCTTTTTGCAATAAAAGGTGTTCTGGGAATACGACATTTGACCTCATTTGTGTCTTAATCTTGCTCTTGGGATCATATCGAAACCTTCCCCGACATCAGATCGGGACACCACCAACCTTCTGACTACTCCTCAAAGAGTTAGTAACTCCCAGACTCAGTTTGACTTGTGATCTTGTGAGTCCAGCAATAGTATATTTTTCTTCTATAAACATTTTTTCCTTAAATCTGTCCTTCTTGGGTTTCTTGTCAGTTTTCAGGTTACTGCTTTACATTTTGATCTTGAAGGGCATCCTTTGGCCCAGGTGCTATTTTCCACATGGATCAAGTTTCTTTATAAACTGCATTATTTCCTCTAATCATTTTAAAGCTTGCTTAAAATTATCTTATTTTATTTATAGATTTATCTTTATCCTAGACTCTACTCATCTTCAAAAGCCATAGCAACAATTCCACATAAAAGAATAACCAAAAGAGGCCATGCTGTATGCAGAGTGGCCTTTTTTCCTGTTCAGTGCTACATGGATAGCTAAACTAGTATGAAACACTGACTGCTGAAAAAAAAAAAACACTGCAGAAAAGGTCAGTGCTTCTTTTTTTCCTTAGTGCTTCTTTTTTTTCTTGATGTCCCATTTACCTTTGACCAGCAGTGTCTGACAGTTTGGATTTATCGAAAGCACTCAGAGTAGAACAGCTCTGTGTCACGGTGCCTTCCTGCTGCCAAAGGATCTGGGCGTAGAAGAAAACACAGTTTCCAGGGCATTGTGACCATATTTGAGTCTGACAGAGTGCCAGTGAAGAGCAAAACTAACAGGTCTTTTATTACAAATGCTGTACAACAGTGAAGAGCTATCCTTCTTTATGAAATAGCAACTCCACTGATACACTGTTTCACTGCTGTGTAAAAAATATAAAATTATAAAAAGTAAATATTAAATTGTCCTAACAAATCCTTTCTTTCTTTATGTCTCTGTTAATTATTGATTGCCAGTTGCTCTCATTTATAAAAAAAATGAAATATATAATTTGACCCACTTGCAGGTGTTTCACCTTCAGCCTCAGAGAAAACCACTAGTGATTCTGAAATAATACGTGTGCTGTCAGCTCCTCCTACTCTGTTCGTGACAGAGGTTGCTCTTGTGGTAAATGTCTCTTCAGCGTGACTGGCTGCACTTTGCTAATTTGCAGTGAATCATTTTGTTACACTTTCAATTGTATAAGCTCCGAGGCACTGTCAGACTGCAACAGTCAGTGAGCACACAGCTACAAAGAAAGGGTGGCTCCATAGCATGTAGGGGGAGCGCTGAGGCTTAAGATACTAATTTTTGCAAAATGTTAGCTGCTGATTCAGAGGCTAACAGCACCTACACAGTTTCATTTTTTACAGCTTTACAATTCCCTCTCTGACACGCACGCGCTTCTTTAAAGAGCAAAATTATTTTTTCAGCAAGAGTATTGCTCACAATAATGTGCTTATGCTGCATGATCACTTCTTAAGTAATTTTTTATTAAACTGTTAATCAAAATATTAATACATGGAAAATTTATGCGAAAATTCAGCTGCTCAGGATACTGTGATGGATTGTGAAATAACAAATGTATGGGTGAAAATAGCGATGAATGACAAATACTTTATTTAACTTTAGTGTATCAACTATATTGAGAATTGGAAAGAATTAATAGGTTATCAAGCATCTCAAATACCTGGAATGTTATTTCTCAAGCATAACGCATTTAGGTTTGAACTTCACTGTGTCAGTCAGCTTAATGCAGATATAGCAAGGAGGAAGACACTCCTAAGAATGTGTGGCTTTGTCCATTTTGCCACTGCAGGGGAGGAAGTAGAGTCTGGGCACACTGTGATCAGGGCCTACCAGGCAGAGTAGCATCATGTCAGGCAGAGAACTGCAGAGCTGTGGAATTATTTGGGTTGGAACAGATGTCTAATTATTATCTGTTTCAACCTGAAGCTCAAGTCAGGGTCAGCACAGAGCAAGTTACTGAGGAACGGAGTTACAACCTTGGTGGATAAGGTTAAAGCCACTGATGTTATCTATCTGGACTTGTGCAAGGCGTGTGACAACGTCCCGCATGACATCCTTGTCTCTAAATTG
>NW_010292127.1:0-29156 GCF_000700745.2 Antrostomus carolinensis
CCATGCAGCCAGTTTTTCACCCAGCAAAGAGCGCACCCGTCTAAGCCTTGAGCCGACAGCTTCTCTAGAACGCTGTGGGAGACAATGTAAAGTAAAGATGCACAGAAATTATTTCCTCCCTACCCTTCAATTTCTCTCTGCCCCCACACAAAAGGTTGGTACTTGAGAAGCCTTTCCTCTTTTTCCAATGTCATCTTTACATTTGAGACCCTCAACTAAACTGCCACCTACAATCCGTGATCACCAATACACCGCACCAGTTTTACCTGATTTCTACTCACAATAAAGCCAAGGAAAGCCAGCTTCATTTCACAAATGTAACTAAGGGTTTCCAGTCACTCAAGATATTGAAATACATGCACTGGAAATACAGATGTGGATTCTGCCTGCTCACCTCTTCAGCCCTTGATGCTTCTGATACCACTATACAGAGCTGCTGTGAGCTATAAACTGCTGTAGTGCTAGTGCTTCACCCTTCTAGGTCCCTACCAGAGGAAGGCACTGAACTGAGATATAACAGGGGCTCCTATCACGTTCTCATCTCTGAGGCAGCACACTCTTACAGACCAGGAGTCACGACAGCACAGAGCTTTTCAGTAGTACAGCAGATGGCAACACCTTTCTGAGAAAACCAAATCTGAAGTTCATTATTCAGCCTGTCTTTCAGAATTTCTTCTCTACCCAAAATTTCATGCTTCCTTATTTTTGTAACACTGTGGAAGAATATTAAAGATGCTGCCAGAGTTTACAGCTAGGGTCCAGAATGGTAGAGGTAAACAAAAGAAAATGGATCTATGAAAGCAACAGAGTAAACAAAATATTATAAACAAGTAATCTTTATTTCCTCTATGGTACAGATTTCCACAGATAAGATACTCTGGGAGATCAACTAGCAGAAGTCTTATGTGGTCAAGGACAACTTTTCTGTGTGAAACCAGAAGTTATTATCTGTGAAATCTGGATAATATATGTAAACGTACCTCCAGCCCTACAAACTAACAAAGGCAAACTCAACACGAGCCAGAAGGCTGCCACTGCCCAACAATAATGAAAACTTCAAAGTATCGATTTGCAGAGACACATGCATTTAGGTTCTGAACTTCCGTGAGCCCGTATGTGGTTTTTAAGAACTCTGGAGAACGTCAGTATGGCTTTCTGAACAGGCTTGTTGAACAGTCCTAAAGCAGGCAGATTTTTCCTTTTCAGGTAAGACTTTGAAAGATAATCCATGAGGTGTCAGACAGACAAAATTCCCGACTGGTGACAGAAAGCCCAGAATCTCTTTCCATTATACTGTAGATGACAGGCAGGTTTCACCTTTCACTGCTTGTTACTCTGACGTTCTCCTGACTGAAACCCAAGATGATCCTTTCAATAAGGAGCAACAAAGGGAACAGGTTCCAAGGACTTCTTTCCATGTATAAAGATTGAAAGATTTCTCAAACTGGGAATGAAGCAGAGATTGATGAGAAAAGCATTAAATTCTTTAGACCTTTTAAGAGATAGCTTTAAAAAGAGGATAAACAAGTTTTCCTTTCACAGAGCACTGTCAGCAGAAACAAGAGCTAGATTTACCTTCAGCAAGGTCAATTCTGACCAGGTGGAGGGGGCAACAAAAGTCACCCCAGAAGTAATACCTGTGCTAGGCCAGAGCCTCTGCCTTGGAAAAAATGGTTTACAAAAAGAATTCCAAGGAACAGCATACTACGTCCCAGTGAACAGTTTTTTAGAAAACAACAGTAGAACTATCTTTTTGGATTCTGCAGCTCAACCTAACATAAAGAATGTTCTCAGCATTGTTCTTCACTTAGAGTTTCTTAAATTTAATACTGAGAATACAGACCATCAATTCTATTGAACATTAAATTTACTGACGACTACCAAAGTGACTTCATAATTTTCCCAATTTCAAAAGTAACCAAGATTTTATCTTGCATGAAAATGAGTTTCTCATAAATAGGAAAGCAATGAGAAGATAAACAAGGTAGGGAACTGTTTCTCTAAAGGTGTTTACAGCAAACTGCATGCAATTGTTAGTTTTCCAAATCCAGAAATGTAAAGAAATGATTGACATGACTGTAAGAAGAGAGACTAAAAGATTTCCCGAGGAACAACATGGATATAATTTTTAAACTTGCTGCTGGAATAACTGCTGTAAGATTCCTAGTATTGTAAGGCAAAGATCTTATGCCAAATCACTTACAATCTGCTTTACCTTGTCCAAAACACAGCCACCTTCAATATTTGACAGAAATCATTCTACAGGCAACAGGATCATCCAGCACTAGGGAGACAGCATTTTTTCAGTTCAAGATTTCATTAGCCTTGGAATTAAAAACGTCCAACTGCAAGAAGGCCAGTTAGCGCCCTTACTCTGGGTTAACAAGCAGTGTAAGATGGAAAGACAGACTACTTGGCAGGTAGGTCCATCTGCTGGGTTATCTACTTTGAACCTCAAAATAAGGAGAAGGATGAAGCCATTTGGCATCTGAAGCAGCCCAATTCACCTGACAGCTATTCACATTCTCAGAGCCAAGAAGCCCTCTAGGGTAGCCAGAGCAAGAGGGACAACTTTTTGCTGTTGAGAAAGGCAGATTCTAGCACTTTGGAAACTAGCCGGATTAGCACTCAGAAGATAATACGTTCAAATCATTTTCAGTCTAGGGTGAAACCAGACTTTAAGGAAAGCTCAAAGCTCAGGAGAGTCACTCCACAGTTTGATAAACCTTTTAAGATAATACCTTCACATCTCAAATTCTTCTAGAGCTTCTGGTACGAGTCAATCTTTGGGCAACCTCACATACATTCTAAGCCTTCCTTGAGATTGCCTATAGGGCTGTTCTCAAAAAATTGACACAGACATTTATTTGTGTAAGGAACAGAAAACTTAATACAGCAAGAAGAAAGCTTCAAATTCCTTCCTGAAGGCAGATGAGAAACAGAGATGTTTTGGGGGAGGGGGTGGAAAGCTGTAATAAGCTTCCATGTGAGAAAAAAAACAGGTCAATTTGTGTGAGAAGAAGAAATGCAGGGAAGGGTTACTTATGCCACTATCTCTACATCATGGTTCAATGGTTTACAGCCTTTGACTAGAGGTTTAAGTTTCTTATTTCTATACTAGGATGCTGTATAACCAACAATAGAGTCAGATCTCTAAAGAAAATATTTCAACTCACTTAATGCTACGGATTCATTTTAAATTTTGTGCACATTTGCCCTTTGCAGGTATTACAAACAGTTTACATATATTTTGAATTATGACAGTATTTTGTTTGCAGTTACGTACATGAATTATTCACTTCCAGGCTCATGACCCTTCATATACCATAAACTTATGTCTTTCCTTACCCTCAATCAAATTAAAGGCCTAGATTCCTTTATGCTTGTGCATACATCTGTCTACTCTCTCCTGCTAGCAAGGTTTGCACATCTGCTTTTCTGGGACACTAACACTGATGTCAGAGGGAACAACAGAAAAAAGTGCACTTGCAAAGCAATGAAGGGATGAAGAAAGAACATATGCAACAAGCACAGGAAATCAGCTGTCTGAGCCAGAAGGCTATCCTCCGGCAGTGGGGCAAGAGAGCCTAGTTCAACAGAGCCTTTCCACTGCCTGGGGATGGCTCCTGGCAGGTACACCTCTGAATACCCTGCCTACCATCTTTGCATTGCACATAACCCACTTCCATCTGAAGGTGGGGGGAGGAGATACTGCTTCCAGAAAATAACACAGCATGACAATTTGCTACAACAGGATAAAAAGGTTAAAGAAAAAATATCACTAGGAGAAAACCTGTTCCATTATTTGTGACAGAGGTGAAAGAGAAAGATGGATCAATCTCATGGACATAATGCAGAAGAAACCAGCATTCAGCTAGGACACCTGTTACTGTGTTTGTGTAAAACATAACAAAGCAAAGCACAAACAACAAAATGGTCTCTGCCTCTGAAAGTTCAGAGTCTTATAACTAGATTAAAAATGGACCCAGAAAGAGCAGTGGAGAGCACTGACAGGCTACATACTACTTCTCATACACAGAAAGTAAGCTGTATTTCTTACACCCTTAAATAGGAAGGATTTGGAAGAAATAATGTTAAAATCAAATGAGGATATTGTGAATCTGACTGACAAGAAAATCAGAACAAGATGGCAGATGATGGATTAAGGATGATGCAGATTAAAAGCCATGTTTTGACACAAAAGTCTGAGAACCCATCATGAATTCAAGAACAACTAAGTTAAGAATGTGAACCTGAAGCAAAAGGGAAGCTCTAGAAGACTCTGGAAACAAGTGACCGGGTTACCAAAAGCTACCCAAAGCATGGTATTGTAGGATAAAGGGAAGGAAAGCACAAGCAGAACTTCAGTGAACCCCACACAAAAAGCTATGACTAATGAACAGCCTCTGCAAAAAACAGTGGAAAGAAAGGAGGTAATCAAAAGAGGACACAGACAGGAAACAGTGGAACAACACTTCAAGAGCAGCACAGCTGATAGTGACAAATGTAGCTGACAGGGAAAGGAAAATGAAGCACTGGATCTGCGCCGTAGCTAGGAAAAGATCATTGTAAACACTCATTATAACTGTAGTAGAGCACATCGAAGCCATAGTGGAGGACAAGAGCCCCAGACAGTGAGATGAGAAAAGGGAGAGGAAATTAAGAGGTAGCTGCAGAAGAAAGAGGCCACAGGCATTTTGTACTTTACTTTTTTTTTTCCCCCCTCACAAAAAAGTTAAAATTCATGCCTACAGGTACTATTAGCGAAAATAAGAGCTAGGAGTTGAGCAAGTGATTAAAGGAAAGAGGTAGAGAGAGAACACAAGGTTCAAGGGAGATAAGGAGATGTTCTTGTATGGTGCCATAATGGCAGATGAAAGGGTTAAGAACAGGAGAGAAAAAATTTCTATTTCTGACAAGGAGATCCTAACAGTTGGAAGAAACTGATAAAGGGTATTCAGTTGGAAAGTCATCAAGATCCTCATGCAGAGAAAGAACTAGATGTCCAACAATATGCAAAACCCATATAAAAATGTTGTGGATAATGGGCTATTTGTCAAGTTTGATTAGAGCCCATCAGTGTAGCATGTTTCTGACAGGCATACCCCCCCTTTGCAGGCACACCAACACAAAAAGGATTGCTGAAGAACAACTCAAGTGGTTCAAGAACTTGCAGAGAAGGTATTTGCTATGGGGAGAACAAGGATCATAAATGAAAGACACCCTGAAAACAGGAAAAAGGGAAAATCAGGCTTGATCCATCCAATTTCAAAATACTGGTGAACTACAAGACATACGAAAGCATGGCCACATTGTGAGTAGAATCCAAGCAGTGGTGGGGATCCTGAAAGAAACCTTGCAATTATCAGAGATAAGAAATTCAGCAGTTGCATCTGAAGAAGCATGCAGGCACAGCTCAACGAAAACCAAATTAAATTAACTGACTCTGTTTAACGAGAGGCTAGAAACAAGAATGCAGGCCAAATCAAGTTAGGGCAAAGCAGCATGTAATTACTGTCAAAGAACGTAACTATTCCAGAATAGCCAATGTCTCCATCCACAACCAGGGGGTTGCAGATAAAGTTCTCCCTTTGTCCCTGCTTTAATTTTACATATTTGTTCTCACTCGTTGTATAATCACATTTTGGAGAAAGTCCATTATCAGTAAGATTTGTGGTATAATTTAGATTGAATTCATCAATACTAAACCCATCCACATTTCACTTAAAGCTCACACCTCTGTGCAACTCTACTTTATCCACCTCATTTTGTAAGGACTGCAAATTCTCCTGCAGTTGTGTAATACGCATTACAGGCACAGAATAACTTAGGTTGGAGAGGACCCCTGCTGACAGCAGAGCCAACTTTGAAGGCAGTTCAGCTTTTAACTTCAGAGGTCAAGTGGGTTGCTTAGGGCTTTGCCCAGTCACATTTATGTATCTCCAAGAAGAGATAATTCCACAGCTTCTCTGTCATTCCCCCTCCCTCAACCCAACGTCTGACCACCCTCACTGTGATTTTTTTTTTGCTTCATATCGAATTGGAATTTTCTTTGTTGCAATTTGTGCCTGCTACCACTTGTCCTTTCACTATACGGCTGCAAGAAGCACCCTAGAGAATATTAAATATCTAACAGGATAGAGTAAGGAGGAGAAAATAGATCATTGTAGTCACAAAAAAGCCTTTGGACACCCACAACTTTAGTAGGTAATGAGCATCCAGCTTTTTGATGCCTGAAAAAATCTGTCTGATCAGGTGTGGCAGAGATCTAAACAAGGCCACCAAAAGGACATCACTAGAGATTTACTTAAGATGAAAGATGATCATTTCAGACATGAGAGAAGAACAAAGAAAAATGGCATTCCAAATTATATACATATTGCAAATGAAACCAAATAATTTTGTATAGCCAAGTTAGGTACTCACCATCTCTCTTGCAATCTCCACAGCTTCCTGCAGCCCATAGAGCCTGCCACAGACCAGGTAGATCCCATTGGCCCAGAGAATACAACCCTCATGGACCCAAAATTCATTGCTGTCAAGAGGTAGTTCAGGAATTTGTAACTCCAGCTCAGTGCCACCTTCTGAAGTGGGCATAGAGGGTTTTGAGTCCAAAGGAGTCTTTTCACCACCACTGCCACCGTCAGTGGTTGCTTTTTTACAAGCAGCTCCCCTTGAAAGTGACCGAGAGGCTCCACTACAGTCCTCAGAGCGGTGCCGCCTCTTAAAGCGGGGATGAGCAGCTAGGCTTCTTTGTTCCTTCTGTTGTTGTTGTTCCTCCTCCTCTTCTGTATCTGTCTTGGAACCATTAGAAGCACTTTTGTGCCGTACCTTGACCTTGCTCTGCATTTCTGTGGCCCTCTTTGGAGGTGGGTTCTTGGGCAAGGTGGCTGCGTAATCCTGGGGGTAGAAAGGACCAAAGAGGTCACCCATGTTACGATAGCTGGCCCATTTGCCACACAGGCAGCAAACCAGATGCCCTAAGACAGAAGACTCTGTTACTACGGGGCCCTGCAACATGAAAGTTGAGGTGGGCAGCACTTTGCTCTCCACATTGCTAGGAGGGGGTGTTGAAGACCTCTGTCCTTTCCGACCCTTCACCAATTTGTTCTGCTCCTCTTCCTCCGCGTTAATGATTGTGCACACAGCGCCTAATTCACACTTGTTTACCACATGAATATAAGGGAAAAAGGACTTATTCTTGGAGTCAGTTTTATCTACAGACTGGGTAGCATATTTAAGCTTGATCTCTGGTTCTTGAGGCTCCACAATGGGAGCAGCCCGTCTAGGCTTGCGCTTCCGTGGCTGTGCTGCAGGCTTTCGCCTTTCCCTCCTTTGCCTCTTCGGTTTTGGCTCACCACCACCACCTACTCCTTCTGAAGACTGTGCAGGTACTGGTGGGGGTGGCGGGGGTGGTGGCAGTTGCTGCTGCTGCTGCTTCTTCTGCTTGTTCACACTCCCAATTGGCCTCCCCTTTTTCTTTCCAGAGGGAAAATATCCCTTTGGAGGGAAACCATCCGGCTTGGGTGAAATGTTTGTCACATCTCCATCTTTTTCCTCAGACTTCGGATTTGTTTCAGAAGTAAACACACTGGAAGGGGAAATTGTTTTTGAATCAGAAAAGGTCAGAGTCCCCGCTCCGCTTACGGATCCATCAGACCTTCCTTGACCACCTGACTTCTGAGAAGGTGGTGGTGCTGCACTGGATCCTGCTCCTTCTTTACCAACACTGGCAGTTTCAGGGATCTCTTTCTTGGTTTTATCATCCTCACTGCTTTGCCACTCTTCTGAAGATCTTGGAAGATTTATTTCACCAGTTGTATCCTGGTTTGCTGGCCCCACTTGATCAGACATCTCTCCTTTTCTCTTCTCAGCCTCTGGTCCATGTCCAGCCACACTTCCTCCTTCAGGTCCACTCTTAAGGGACAGGATGTCATCAAGAGTGACAGTATCTGCACCAGTTTCAGCACTGTTGGTAGAAACACTTCTCCTAATATTGGGAGATGTAATTTTTTGAACAATAGCTTCCAGTTTTAATCCTCGCCCCTTTCTTGGGGGCAATATTTTGGTCTTAGCCGGGCTTGTGAGGGAAACAGCAGGGCAATTCCTATTATCAGGACTTGGCAGGTCCTTGAAGGAATCTCCCTTTGCAACTGACTTGACAACATCTTGGCTTTGAGATGAATGGGCATAGGAGTTGTAGCTTTTATCAGCTGCTTCTTTTGCTGAAGTCATCAGTCGCCCTTTATCTTCACCGCCACTGTTCTTCATATCCTGTGGCTGTCTTTTGGTAGGGATAGGCGAGATGAAAGAACGGACTCTTCTCCTCATAATTAATGGATTTTGAGGAGACTGGTCTTCCTGGCCAGGGAGCCTAAGCATGGCATTACTAGGCTTGGGCAAGTCTGTAGATTCCTCTCGTCGATGCCCATCACTTTCTTGAGGGCAAAATCTTTTTTGGTTGGCTACTCCGAGATGGCCAGTGCTTTTGGCAGGAGAAGTTTGCCGAGAAAGGTCCCAACCAGATTCGTGATGCAACTTCTGGTTGCCATGTTTCAGTTCGGCGCACTTGCTCTGAGTACTGTCACTCCCCATAACACAGCGCCCAGCTTCCTGGCTTCCAGTATCATGGTAGGAGCTACCTTGGAGGTACATCATTCCATCCTTGTCATTTTTTAAGGGACTCCTTACTCTTTCTAGAAACTGCTGTTGTCTTGGGCTCTTCCTTGCCCCTTCCTGCCTGTGCTGAGCTGCAGCAATCACACCCTGAGCAGTGCTGCTTGCCCAATCTTTGTATTCTTCCTGCTGCTGCTGGTATATCTGTCTCTTGTAATGATACTGGGAATTTAAACTCTGGTTAGGGTCACCGAAAGCATGAGGCCTAGCATTTGTGTGGTACGCGGCAGCCAACGATGGGCCTTCTGAATTCTGAGGGTAAGCAGAATGCAAGGAACCCCTGTTAACTCTTTCAGACAGTGTCATGTGTGGGTTCATGTGATGCAAATCTGTCCCTGGGCCTCTGCTTCTGCCTGGTGACATTTTCAGCTTATCAGCAAGATCCTGAAACTGAGAAGGTGATTTACCCCTGCTGCTTCCAGTTCTGCCAGGTGCTCGCCTCATCTGTGTCGATCTGCTTTCCTGCTGGGGAATGTAGTCTGGAGCAGCATCAGAAACTGCAGCTCCAGGGCTAGCATTGCCTCTGAAAGATTCATGCTTGATGCCAGCAGGATGACAATGGTCTCCTGTTTTTTTATTATTGAGACTAGCTGAGCTCTTTGACTGTTCAAAATCTTCTTCTTTTATTTGCCCACTGTGAGCTTTCATCTTTGTTTCCATGGATACTAAACCACCAGGGAGTATTACTGACTGGCTCAAGCCAGGGGCAAGACGTTCACTCCTTCCACTTCTGGCCTCAGGACCCATGTGCCCCATTGGGTGAGGGCCAGGATCTCTGACAAGTTGCCTTAATGGAGATATGTCACAGATCACTGATCTCCTCTCTGAGAGCGTTCCCCCTTCATGGGCAGAAGACTGAGATTCCACATCAAACTTCCTAGCAATAGGGTAATCAGCTAGATTTATCTGCTTCATGTCAGGAGCTGCACTACTAGACTTTCTATCCCAGGGACCCCAGTGAGGGCCCTCCAGGAGAGACCCCATACTTTTATTTAAGAGGCCTCTATTGGTCAATTCATTGGTTTGACTAATTAAGATATTGGGCCTCATGGCTCCCTCCAAACTCCCAGCCATCCCAGAATGCTCCTGTGCATTCCTAGAATATCTTCTGTCTGGATGATGGTGGTACCCCTGTAAGACCTCCTGTAGGAGGCTAGGAAACTTCTCATTCCGGCCTTTGCGCTCACTGTGCCCTGGAAAATCACCTTTTTCTTGAGCAGAAGGATACTGTGGAAAGCCACCAATATTTCTCTGTATACCAGCTGCTATATTGTCCTTGTAACTGTATCTTAAACTGCCAGGAGATTTGGAAGGTTCTGTTCTTGCAGGAAAATTTGGCCCAACAACTGCATGACCAGACTGGCTGTTCCCCTCTCCGTTATGGTTAGTGTTATCTGCACTTTTGCTCCCCTTACTCCCTCCTTGAGTTTCTGCTTGCGTCCCTGCATGCCCAGCTTCTTTCGTTCCACTAGCACTAGGTGGTGCCTGAGAGGCTGCAGAAGCATCGTCTTGGGCAGGTTTATCTTGTGCACCTGACTTTTCTACTCTTCCTGTCATGGCTTCCCGGGAGACAATCACTCCAACCGCCTTTTCATTCACTTTTGGGGCATTTTCCACAGCCACCACAGCTTCCTTCCCATCAGGGGAGGCCACATCTTCGCCAGCTGCAGGGCTGCTGCTGAGTTTTGACGGCTCATTCTGAGCACCTTGTGCTGGTGAGGAGTTGGACCTCTCTAAATTACCCCCTTTGTAAGTGGTGTCTGAGCTGGTGCTCTGGCCGCTCAGCTGTCTCACCCTTTCCCCATGATCTTCTGAACTACTGGAACAGCCACCATCAAGTGACTCTGCCAGGGGAGACTTGAGTTGCTCCTCGGCCTGGGAGGAGCCTTCTGAGTTGGTGCAGCTGTCGGCCTTCTTTGAAGAGGATGATCTTTTGGAACTTTTCTTCTGAGGTGCCAAGGCATCTGAGAGCAACATGTGCTGGACTGTGTTGGGCAGATTGGCCACTTGAGAACTTAGAGCACTCAGGCTGCTCAGCCCTGGATCTGTGAGCCTTTTTTCCTGCAGTCCTTCCATCCCAAACCCCTTGAATCCTCCTGCATGAGCATTGGGGCTTGGCATCATAGATGGTGTAGGACTAAGCTGAGGCATCATCTGCAGGATTCGGTTTCTAGAACCCATGGACATGTTGCCTTGCCCACACTGGAGATTTTCTCCACCTGGCATGAGTGGAGAAGGGGTAGAGCTGCAGCTTGGAGACTGAACCACAGATGCAGCAGGAGACGGATTAGAAATTGGACTGAAGTTCTGGTGGAACTGCATTGGTGATCTTACAGGAACTTCAGTCTGGCTGTACTGTCCCACTTGACTTTGAAGAGAGAGCTTGGAGGCAGCATTTGAATACTGCATTACGTGCTGAGGTGGGTGCTGTTGCTGCTGCCCCTGCTGCCCGCTTTGGGGCAGCTTAGACTGCTCAAAGCTTTTCATCGGTTGAGCCTGAAAGCTGTAGTTTGACTGGGTCCCATACGTCTGTGTGTTGGACCCCACAGCGTGGCCTTCATACTGCGACCCGGAATTCACGCTGTAGCTTCCATCATAACTCTGTCCTGACTGGCCAAAACGCTGTGGGGAGGGGAAAGAGGAGGAGGAGGATGACGAAGGTGGCTGATAGTGTTGGCTGAACTGACCTACTCGTAACTGGTACCCAGAAGCAGAGGAAGGCAGGGTGGATGGACGCTGCATTGGCTGCAAGTGTGAGGTGCTAGAAGCAGACTGGCTGGAAGCCTGGGGTAAAGGCTGATGAGATGGATAGATCTGCTGTCTCAGCTGCTGCACCTGCTGCTGCTGGCTAGAAGCCTGCTGCTGATACTGGGCGCTCCCTGGAGAAAAAGGACCAGTATAATCCTGTTGATAGTGGGATACTCCCCCAAGAGTTGAGTGCTGCGTTTGAAACTGGCCCACATGTCCCTCACTCCCATACTGACTCCCAAAGCTACTCCCTTGAGGGGGCCCATAGCTCTGTACTGGTCCAGAAGGCCTGCGCTGAGGTGGCTGCTGCCCTCCTGATGCCACTGGATCTTTGTTGGCAGCCATATAGTAAAACTCTCCTGCTTCTTTTCTGAAACCTTGGTAGCTCTGATGGCCAGAGCTCTCACCAGGCATTGCTGTAGAGGCTCCTGTTGCTCCACGACGTCCACTGCCAGCACCTCCTCCAAAGCTCTGGAACATCTGGGCCTGCTGGCGGGGGCTGAACTCTTCCAGTCGGGATGAGCCGTGCACTTCCTGCGGGTAGCTCTGCTGGTTTCCGTGGTAACTACTTTGCTCCCGAAAGGACTGCATGCTGTTCAGCAGCAGAGCGGCAGCTCGAAAGCCCTCCTGAATGGGGAGAAAGAGAGAAAAAAAGAGATATAGCATCTACATCTTCCAGTCACACCAATACTACCGCTCAATTTCACTGTTTTAACAGCAAGCAAAACTTAGCATTTGTCTCCTACTTTCTGGTAGATCAATGTCTAGCCCCTCTCCTTGCAACTTCCCAGCCTTCTAGGTAATGCAAATAAGGGGAAACACTCAATTTCAAGAAAGTACAAGTCGGTAGCCTACTACAAGTTGGAGTGCATTTTCAGCATTAATATTTCCCCACAGTCATTTACTAACTGGGTCTGTTCATGTAGCCCTGAAGAAACAAACTTCCAATAATATTTTGCAAAGCAAAGGATAACAATCCTCACCCTCCAGCTACTCTCTATGGTTAACACTGAGTAATCCAGTATTTTTTTAAAGATGCAACAATGAGAACCCAGCAACACTCTCAAACCACACCTGGATCTACTGTAGAAATGGTACCCAAGGCCCATGTTTCATATCTGGGAAAGATCTCTATTAGAAAACACTCAAGATGCAATTGACCAAAGCTCAAACCCAGACACTCCAATGAAAAGGATCTACAGGAACCTGTGAAAGAACTGGCACCAGCATGCTCAAAGGTCTGCTCCATGCTCTGTTCCTGACTACTCCAGTGACACTTTTAGGTGAAAACCAACACAGCAAGACAGCACATGGTATTTCCCCCCACCCACGTCTGCTTTGTTTTAAAAGACGGTGAGTCAGAACCAGTCCACTCTGAGAAAAAGAATCTACAACTTCATTCGCTAGAACTTTGATATTACCTTGAATGAAAACACTTGTCAACCAGATTATGTATTTCTGGAATACCACGTATGATCATCTACATTTACATAATCAACTCCTAAGTAAATGCACCTCAGGAAGGCTCTTCTAGGTACATCAATCTATTATTCAGCGTGTGGAATCATGACTCACTCTCAAGGACTGGACCACAGCTGCAAAATTGTTTGGGGACCCCGGCTAGTTCCCCTGTAAAAGCCTGACACATCACTAGACACATTAAGAAAAGTATGGTAATGAAGAAGTATATGCATATACACTGTCTTTTTTAGTATTTAAATAAATAAATAAAAGTAAACAGATGACAAAAGCATTTAATTTCTGAAACACTTTGTGGTTTTCTCTTCCTGAAAACAAAATAGATAAAGCCACCTGGAGAGTCTCCTTCCTTTAAATACATGTTAAGACAATGCTCACACTCTTCCAGGAAACAGAGCCCTGACTCCTCAGATTGGAGACTTCCTGGAATACTCGCCTGCATTATATTTTCTCATTTGGCCATGTTTTCTGCTTGTCACATCCAACTGAACTCACTTAGAATTAAAGTCTGGTTTTGCACCAGAGTCCCAAGAAAACAGGCATAAAATGAGGAGATGCAGGCGATGTCTTGCATCATGACCTTTTCCCATTTGCCTCTCAAAATTTTCTTTTATTAAGATGTATCTTATCTACAGAAGGTTCTAACTCCACTATTAGGGCCTTTCAGAAAGGCACCCGTTACGTATGGGTTTCTACCACCTATTTGTACACGCAGGCAATGGAACACCCACACAAAAAACCCACTGCAACCCACGTCTCCACCAATCCCTCTCTGCAAACTCAATTGCAACTTTGTGTTGTGGCCCTGGTTCGTGGAGCTTGATGCTCACAAGACTATTACCAACACATTTACGAGCATCAGAAGGGAACTTTCAAATGGTTGACATTTCTAGTGCTGTTTCTCCCCTTCTAGGAAGTCAATTTTACTGCTGTTTTAATCTTATACTCTAATAATTTTAGGTGTCATATTATATGACAGGTCTGCTGGTTCTGCTGAACTTCCACTTTTTTAGCATTTTAAATCACATGAATAACCCTTCTATGAATGTCACACTGTGCTGATCTGTCCAGTTTGGGCTTCTTATGAATAAACTCCTCCCTTTTCTAAACTATTCCCTTTGATGTTTCATCAGTTTGAAGCTCCTGCCCTCAAAATTGGGATACCTAAAACAAGCTTCTTCCTCCCTTTTTGTATGACTTGCTGTTAAGGTGAAAAATGGGACAAAAAATAAAAGCAGGAAAGAAAACATCCATAGAAATAGAAGAAATTATAAAACTAAAAGTAAAATAACATCTAGTGTGACTAGCAGATGTTAGAAAGCAGCTTCTCTAGACAAGCACTCTGGAGCTCTGCAATCAGCAATATTCATGCGGTGGAGACTTGCATGCTTGCCCTGGAGTCACGTGCTTTGCACCCTCTTCTCAGGAAAACATCATTTCCATCCTCAACACAGGCTCAGTCTCTCCACAGAATCGCAGACTAATTTTTAAATATGACTTTTATTAAAGCTTAGTTGGCATAATCTAAACAGGTTCCCAGGAAGCCTCTTTTGCTTTACATCATATAAAAACTTTCATCATTGATAATATTTATTCTTCTACAATTATCCTAACAAAGGCTTGAAAAACTGCTAACATATGTTAACAATGCTAGGAAATATTCTTAAGACTTCATCACTATTAAAGAAGAATCGCTTTAATAACATAATCGAACAGAAACAGCACAAGATGCCATAAAATACCTTTAGGAACAGAGAGCCAGTAAAGGTTAGTCTGAGGCACAAATTCCTATTCTCCATAATCTCATGCAATCACATAATATTTATTCAGTCCAGAAGATACATACACTAACTCAAAACAGGGGTAACATGTTTTTCTCCTTCAATTTTTTTTTAATCCTGGATTTACTCTGACAAAGAAATAAAAAGTTTTCACCAGGAGAACTTAAATTACTGGTGCCCTAAGCAAATACATTCTGTTTCATGTCTCCAACAGAACAACACTTGCTTTGAGTATCTCACAAGGAGCTTAACTTGAATAACCCAACCCGTAGAAGAGCAGTCAAAAAAGGGAGAGAAAAAAAGAAAAAAGGCATCTCATCAATAACTGGAGTAAGAAAAGACAGGAAGTGCTTCAATCTATTACATCATTGATAATTTAGGACATACAGTGTATTTCCTGTCATTAACGTACTATAAATACAGTACTATTACAATTGCTATTGTAATAATCTTTTTTAATAATAACGGTGCTGTAAAGTGCTTGGATCTAAGTGCTATGTTCTCAGCAAAACCACCAAGAATAATTCCATGGGCAAGCCTTGTTAATAAAATACATTCAGACAGACAAGGCTTTAAAAGTCTACCCAGATCCACAGAAAAAAAAAAAAAAAAAAAAGCATGTATTTATTTGATTAAGTTTTTACTGAAAGCCTTTGAAGAACACATTTTCAGCTGGTACATTCTCCTCCACATGCAGGAAGTAAAGAGGATGATACACTAGCTGGTGACTGAAGACTACAACACAATCATGTACAACTCCATAATGGTGCTACACATCCATAATCCCATCCCCAGCAGAAGGGGCAAAGTCCCACCTCCAAAAAAAGTCCTCCATTAACAGCCACAAATTATACAAATTTTCAGTATTTACAACACACACAACAAAACCATCCAAAGCCTTCTCATTTATTCAAAGGGAAGGTAAGATCCTGGCACAGCTTCCACTACTCCAGTGTGACACCCACACTCACTACATGTGCATCCAGCTCCCTCAATAAAGCTTCATGATTCTCCTTAAGTATTTATAGCCTGTAGCTGTAGAGCCATCTAAGCATATCCATCTAGAGATTACAGACTGCACTCACTAGGCTAAGCAGTTTCACTCTGCTCCAACACATTTATTTCTTCCCCAATAGCCCAGTAATCAAAATTTGCCTTCAACCTCGTAGGAGCTTGTGTGTCTGATAAAGACACAGCCTCACTTACGAAATTACTGCACATAAATCACAAACAGAGAGAAGCGGTAGGTCCTCTTACCCATATCTCAGACTGATCTGTGAAACATCTGAAGTTATTTCAGGCAGTCTTTCAACCCACTCTCTCCATGTGAACTTATTCTTAAAACATATCCATACCACAGATTTTGTTTCTTGTTTAATTGCCTGAAACAGCCTTGTAGAACTTTGTTAACACAGGATTTCGTCAAGATATAGAGCTACTGCATCGTGATCCTACTGTGAGCAAGATTATCAAATGGTAGTCAGCAGCATGTAAGCATCTTTCAACAGTTCTTGCATATATATGAGACTGCCCCCAACCATTGCTGGGTTCCTTAGTACTCCCACACCAAGATTACTGTGTGATCTTCTGCAACATACTGTGTGCTAGATTTTTAAAATCCATATAAATCTTTAAAACTTTTTTGTCCTGATTATCAAAGATCAGGACAAGTACAGGACAGCTGCCCAGATCTTCTCACGTAACACCTATGCCAGCCAGCACAGTAGTGCATCACTACAGACAGACAGCTCAAAATAAGTGAGCTAAAAACCAAAACACTATGGGGATATGCTCAATTCTTAATGATAAGCCTATAAAGGAGCAAATTAAACCGATATCACTTAATTCTGTAGGATGTAAGCAAGGTCCTTCTGCTTCGTTAAATTTTCTTTAGATTTGGGTTGACTACAGCGACCCATCTGTGCAGAGAAGTCTCAGGCAGCAGTCAAATGCAATATATTTTCGGTGATCTGTCAAAGACCTCTCACTTCCTAGCATGCTTATCAGAAAAGAAAATGCAGTTACAGCCAAGCGACAAACAGTAAGATAGCGATTGCCATAGTCAAAAAATGTACATGAACAAGTAGGGGTTTTATAGAGCGCCCAGGCTTATGATTAAAATACTTATTTGCTAAATGCTGTGCAAATAACAGACATAGGTACATCTCTGTAGCCATTTCTAGTCACAACCCATACAAAATTCAAAAATTACCATTTTTGTCCTTCCTCACCGTATCTTCTTAAAGTAGCATAGCACACCCACACCCAAAAAACCACCACCAAGCCAGAACCTGAGTATGAACAACTCATTGGCATAATTTTTAAGTAACCAATCCCTAGGATCTGAATGAGGCCCGAAATATATGAAGAAAATATTTTCACGTACTGAGCACCATTTCCATTGTCAAGGCAAAGCTGCTAACTCTCATTTCTGCAGGTACACAGTTATTACTTGCACACCTGAGCAATGGCTGGGAACAGACTGATCTTGCTTCAGTTTTGGAGGAACATTACCCTGCCTGCTGTTTTTAAGAGAAGGCAAATCAGCTGTGTCACAAGTAGATGAATTTACAGATCAAACCTAAGACTACCTTTAACAAACTAATAAATCTAACTTATTTATTCTGCATTTGATGCCTTTTAAAAAGAAAAGGGAAACCAGTTTCAGTTTTCAACCTTAGGTGCGATATGGAAGCAAACCAGGACAGCCAGCACTTCAAATGATGACCAATTTGTCCAAGCAGTAATACTCACTGCTCGATTCTTTCAAAAAGTTGTTGTTACCCTCAACTGCAAACAGATTTGCTTCATACCCTTCTATAAAGCTATTTCTACTCCGTTAAAAGTTACTTTTGCATGCTACAAATAAACAGAATGATCTAAGACATGAGAAACTCTGAGACTGTCTTATTCACCACCACACTACTAGAGAAAACTGCAGTCAGATCTGTCTCTCACCAAGCCATCACAGTTTATTCCATCAAAGAAGCTTTACTACCTCACAGAGATTTTAAACAGTATACAATTATTTTTCACTGAGTGCCAGAACCTGATGAAGTAGATAAAGGATCTTGGAAAGTATATAAAAATTGAAGTTAAAACCAGAATATTATGTTACTGAAAACTGAAATTTACATTAAAAAAAAATCACAACATGTCTTAAAAACATCCACATGTAGTTCTTACATGTGCTTAAGCATCTAATAATAATACATATTAGCAACATGTCTTGCAAATCAGTGCTAATACTGGTCTTGACAAAAAACCCCTGATTTTTGTCCTGCCCGATGAAAAACTTCAGCAATAGACTCCTCAAATGAGTTAAAGCTTGGCAGCCAAGTGGATTGTGACTAGTTTCCATCATCTCAGAGACACTATGCCTTCTTTATCAAAATGTCTGCACAGATCTTTAGAAAGTCAGTATGTATGAGCTTAAATCCAAACAATTAAGGAAATGTTTCTCACAGAATGGGTGAAGAACAGATGAGCGTGGCAGAAGGAACACAGTGAGCTTTGTCAGTTGAGAGAGGGAAATGCTCTGGGGATTATTGTGCTAGATAAGATCTACATTCACTTCTTATTTCATATATTTCCCTAAGTGACCACAGAAAATTTTACTAAGGCTGAGTCATTTTATCTTCCTATCTCACTGGGGAGACATGAGGAGACATATTTGGAGTATTCAACTGCTATAATAAAAGGCATCACATAAACAACCAACCAACCAACAACAAAAAGTAATCAGAATTTTGCACATGGCTATTATTTGACTGCTGACTTCTTTCCCCACCCCAAAATATTTTTTCAGAATGCTTTTTTCCAAAAAACACTCAGATAGCACCAAATTATAAATACCCAAACAGACTTTTTGCATCTGCAAAGTCTTACTCACTCACTAAGTGAACAGAACCAAAACACCATCTCGAGTTTAGCTCTGCCTTTTGAGTGAAGTGTACCATTAAAATCCATCTCCTTAAACATGATGGAGGAAGTCTGACAAGAATAAAATTTTGTTGTAAGCTGTATTAAAGCTGTGGTGCTATGAAAACATGTATTTCTAGAAATATAACCAATTATCAAAGTTCAGAATTTTATCTGATTTTATCATTATGTAACTGGTTCTCAGTCTCAACAGGCAGCACAGATGCGCTTAAATAGCTTTTAAAAATCCACTAATCAACTGCTGAAAGTTACCCATCTAAATTTTTAACAGATAATCGCTATTTTTTTGTAAGATCCTAGGCAAATCAGTCAGATTCCATTTTATGTCAAAGATTAGAACAACAATTTTGGTTTCAGATATAGGAGCAGTCCTCTGTGCACTAGCTGTAAGAGGTCCAGCCTCCTCTGTGGTGCTAACGCAGCCATTCATGCAGCAAGCCAGATCAGGGCACTGACACGGCCGAGAAACAATTCTGCAAGGGAGAAAAGCCATTTTTGAACTGACAGATCCATTCACAGTATCAGTACACAAACATCTGTACCAGCACAACGGACACAGCAGGAACTGCTTAAGTAGCATGGCTACTGAAGTGCACTTGAAATCAGAAGTTCATATTTAAAAGGCTCTTCATCTTTACATAACAGCCAAACAAGCCTTCCCACCATCAAAAGGAAAATAATACTGAACCTGCAGCTCCTAATTTCTTTTCTCCAAGCTGTGGATCAGCTGATTGCACATCCTAACCCAATTCACTAGTACTCTGAGAAGTTTTCTAACTCATTATATGCCTCTTACTGCAAATTCACCTGTGTCCATATCTCCAACGTCTCCAAACAGTCAAACATCACGTCTGCTTTGACAATACAGCAAAATCTAAGCAACCTTTCAAGGACAGCTCCTGAATCTGCTCTTCACCTTCTCAGGCACGTGAGACAGGAGGCTCAGCAAAGGCATCCCAACTCTCACCAAACCTTCACCTTTCAGTTACAAAATTTAAGACACTGAAAAGAAGCCAACTACTAATTGCAAAAGGAAAGCAGAAAAATGTGAGCAGGGTTGCCAGGTTCTATCTAAGATCCCACTTTCATTACAGAAATTAATCCAGTACCACATATACTCACAACTATACAGCAGTTAAAAAACCCAAAATAACACATTATTTTAAATTAACTTCTATAACTTGTTCATACTAAGTAGAAGTCCCTGCCTTTAAAGTCTTAAATGCATTATCTCTTCAAATTATGACAAGTTGCCAAGATGAATACTTAGGTCATTAAATATTACCTGCAATACATGTCTTTCTTTTCTATTCAATGTAGTCTATACAATTAAATCTTTTTATTCTGTTTCACAGAATTGCCTGGTGCAATGAGCCTGTAACTAGGACTCCTGGGAACTCCTCAAGGCAAATGAAGTAAATTAACAGAAAATCTCTATTAGTTATGTACAAGTATTATTACAATGCAGGTTATGCCCTGTATACAAGAATTAAATCCATTGATTAGGATAAAATAATTGTTGAGAACAATACCACCTAGTTACATTATATCCAATAACACTAAAATCAGGTAGAAAGATAACCTTGATCTACTTAAACTAACAAAGAATTACCATCCAGTTGCAGATTAGCTGTACTCAAATTTATGTCCTCCAAACTTCTTACAGATAATTTTTGTTCCCCTTAAGATAACAAGAAATTTAGCTACGTACTACACCACTTCCAAGTTTCACCAGCCAAGGTTATCATTCTTCCTACTAATTTAGCACTTCATCCTCCTAAAGTGACACAGACTTAAGAGCAGTTTGGGTGTAGAAAGTCTGTAAATACTCCTGTGATGGGAGACTTGAGGAAAAAAAATACAGTCAAGGCCATATTCACTGATAAAACATTAGGGGAAAATAGCGGTTTTCTGTAACATAAGAAAGTGGATGAACTTCCCTCAAAAAACAAAACATCAAGCATTTTTAGTATTTTCCACACTAAAAAAACCCAACAACTTTTCTTGCCCTGACATCTCTCCTTGTCTCCTACAGCCTACATCCTCCAAAAGTTGCTTTGCTCATTTCCTCCATCCTCTGGATTCCACGGCATCTGCCTCATGCTGAAGCCAGAAGTTGAAGCAGATCCATTCCTACAATATAAGTGTTGTCTCCTAAGAGAGACTAACAGGGAGAGACTGAGACATTAGGTATAGCGGCCTTCCAGTACCTGAATGGGCCTGCAAGAAAAGCTGGGGGGTAGACTTTTTTCAAGGGCAGGTAGTGACAGAACAAGGGGAAATGGCTTTAAACTGGAAGAGGGGAGGTTTAGATTAGATATTAGGAGGAAATTCTTTCCTGTGAGGGTGGTCAGACACTGGAACAGGTTGCCCAAGGAAGTTGTGGATGCCCCTTCCCTGGAAGTGTTCAAGGCCAGGCTGGATGAGGTTTTGAGCAACCTGGTCTAGTGGAAGGTGTCCCTGCTGATGGCAGGGGGGTTGGAACTAGATGATCTTTAAGGTCCCTTCCAAACCAAACCATTCTATGCTAAGACTTCAGCCACAGCTACAGGGAGGCAGAAGAAACAGTTCAGAGCAATATAAGATCATTTCATACATTTAAATGATTCAAAAAAAACATGACTTCAGTGGCAGCACTATTCTAAGGAGTTCCTCCCCCTTCCTACCTTCCCATCACCAAGACTCTCATTCCCACTCCAGCACTGCAGGTTTTCTTTGCATTTTTCACAGACTGGACCAGTTTCTTGAACCATCTCATTGTGCACCCCCACTGTGGTTACACTGGCATAACCAACAGACAGACAACAGAGAGGAGGCAGCGTACTGCAGTATTAGAGCAACCAGTTAAGAACTCCTTAAGTTCATCTTTATTAAAATTCCTGTATCACTAAGCCTTGGCCTAAAGCACTTAAATTGGTTGACTCTCACCAGCTCCCCCATGGAGTCAACGAAAGCTTTCCAGAAGGTCTCTTCCCATGTCAACTTTATGCATTATAAGGTGATTAATCTTCTAATACATCTCAGTTAAATGTCTGAAATTATATGGTATAAACTCAGGCCACTGTAACCAACAAACAAGACACTGTACACTGTACTCTGTCACTTTACATTGCAGACATCTAACTCCATGCTTCTAAGTTCTGCTGCCCCAGCTAAAGGCATGGTGAACAACAACAGTAGTCAGATCCCTCCAGAGTCACAAAATTAACTCTCAGGAGTGTAAGCAGTTCACAGAAATGAACAAGCTACAACTGCAGATCTTCTCACAACAGGGGTCTAAAGCCTTCTCCTCCCCCAAGAGACTTCAGTATCACCACAGCAACAGTGCCAGACAGCTGAGGCTGTTGATGGAGACAACACATGGAAAGTTGATGGACAAAGCTTCCACTGCATGTATTCTGTCTTGCACCCTAGAGCACATACCCTGAAGAAAGTCAGCAGTTGAAAGCAAAGAGGAGGGATGAATTCAGCACCAGAGAAGAAAGAGCACCTCTATAAATACAAATTAGTGAAAGATAACAAAGACACCGTACACTGAGCATAATTTTTGGAAATGCTAGAGTTAAGATTTCAAAGTAAGACAGAAGGAGCTCTAGATGGTCCACTACTCTGGGAATCAGCCCTATCATTCTATGAAACTTGAGTTCCTTAAGTCATTCATCCTGTACACTAGGGAGAAGAGAAAAAAACAAAATCAGAAGACTCTACTTTTTCTTTCTCCATCCTCCATCCCCTTAAGAAGAGGCTAAATAAAGAGTCTAATACATAATCATTCTAGAATTCCTAATTCCAGAATTCCTACAGTTCTGTTACAAGATCATAAAGACAAGGTGCTGTTTCCTCCCCTGCTCTAAAACATTCAAATATTCAATGGAAAACTGAAGTTTGATACCTTGTTTCAGCAAGAAAGATGACAACACAAAGACAAGTCATTGATTTTTACCTTGAGAATTGCTCCTGATGTAATTATTTATGTCTTGTAAACCAAATGGGCAAAAGGATCTTACTCCTTAGCTTATTTCAGAAAGGCAATGTACACATGGAGCTAATCAGGAAAAATTTCATGAGTAAACACAGCCTATCAAAGTCTTTATAAACACTACAGTTCTCTGGAGAAGTAAGGAAGTTTATTTCCTAATTTCTCCTCCTGTCCATATCTAGGAGCTTCCTGACGCTGCTTCTCATTGAGTTAAAAGATGTACTTTCCCCAGTGAGCTTCCCCACATTCACTCAAGTCAATGCATCTTTTTCCACCAACTTCAACAGGCTTTTCTGATTAGGCTGTAGATTATGCACATATTTAACCTTTCTCCTCCTCCTGCCACTTTCGGCAGTGGGCATGAGCAATCAACCCCTCACAAGCTCTATTCTAATACATACACACCCTTTGGTTTTACACAAATTACACCTTTCAAACTTACAGGAAATTTTATTTCTGCAAGGAAAAACAACAACAACAAAAAAACCAGGAAATAAACAAAATGAACACATGACAAGTCAAATTTGTATATCCTAATTGCAGGATACTACCATCATTCAAAAAACCACGTACTCAACTGAGCAATTCTCAAGAAAGAAAACAGCTTTGTCTTTGATATGTGAAGTACAAGAAGATACAAAATGAAGAAAAGTACCCCAGAGGAAAAAGGAAAAAAAAGACCATACAGCAAGAAAGCAAGAATCACCCCCCTGCTCCCCAAACTGCAGTAAACACGATGCTAACTGAAGTCAAATGCAGACACAGAATACAACACTACAGTGGATCTCCCCAGGCCATCACCAAAGCCAACCCCCAACCACAGCAGTCAACTAAACAATTCTGCATCAGCACACTTCTCTTTATGCACTCTCCCAGGAACTGGGAGACTAAGAAAGGATGTTTCTCCATTACAATGCAGTGATTTGGAGATAAGGATTGAACAGTTTAGTTTTTCTCATGCAAAAGAAACAGCTTCACTTTGGAGCAATTCTCAATTATGCTCCTGCTACTTCCAGTCACTCTCCAGCAGCACAGAAGAGAATCTGCTGCTGGCTCAGTGATGCCCTGCAGTACAAAGACAATCTGCTACCACCTTCTGTAACAATTTCTCCCAACTCATTTCATTCAGTGCCTGCTGAGTGATCTACCACACTTTTCAAGACCTATCTAAAAGGCTACTTTCATGTATCATTATGCATGGTCAGGATCAGGAACATCAGAAAGTCTGCCGAGCACGGTATTTCATGCAAATATGTTGGAGCAGGGCAAGTAGGGAAATCTCCCCACTTCCACATGCATGAGGAGAAGGAGGGAAAACTTACACTGGCAAACCAAAATGTACACCATATGACAGAACACTTTTTTTCCCCTTGAATGCAAGATGAGAAACAAAAGGAAAAGACATGATAATACAATGCTGATCGTGCAACATTCTCTAGATTTATCAGATAACCATTTAAGTTAATTTAAAAAAAAAAAAAAAAATCACATACACTGTTCCCACTGCTCCAGAATATCCTACTCATGGGAAACACGGCTGGACACATTGAATCTCATGGAGATTCAAGTATACCCAGGCATCTGACCAAATGCAAAAGCAAACTGCAGATACGGAATTAGAAGCTGATTAACAACTTTTCATTATGGTGTACAATCGTTTATTCCTTTAAGTTCTGGCAGGTGTGACAGCACATATTTTTCTTCCAGCTAATAAGTTTTAGGTATGTTTTTCATAGTCATTAGTAATGTTGTATATGGCCACAAGCCATCTATAATCAACTCTGCTCGTACCCAGTTCAGTTAAAAGCTATTACCAAGACAGAGTTTGCAGTGCATATTTTTACAGGAAAAGTAATATGAACAATACTGCCAATAAGCTTCTAGCATAGTAGCTCCCCATACAATTTCTAGCTAAGTACTAAGCTCTTATCAGAAGTCATTGGAGGGTTCTGTTCACGATCTGCAATTTACTAGCAATTAGATGACTGAATTCATACTAGTAAAATACTCCAAAATAAATCACAATATTCCAGCACAGAATACACAATAATTCCATATGCAGTTATTGGTATGAACACTGACACGCTGCACGCTTAAAAAGAAGAGGGAGGAAAAAAATAAGTCATTTTCTTAGCTTTTTGTATTTGTTGCACCACAACGCAGGCAAGAAATACTGGGCTTCACACATGGAGAACAGATCGAATCTCAAAGGGACTGGAGTCAAGGCTCTCAGACAAAGAGCCTGGTAACACTTTTTCCACTCTTCCAATATTATCACCAGTTACAAATATTGTTGTAAAAAGAAGAAACACAAAGAGCACTGGGAAAAGCACATGCACATTCACTGTCAGCAGGTCGAGACGACAAGAGGATGCTTGTGCTTTCTTCTACCACTTCTCAGCTCTGTTCTTGAGGAATCACTGGGTAAGAGGCAGGAAAAAACAGGAGTTTCACTGCAACGTGAATGCTTTGGTGTAGCCAGGTCAGAACTGGAAGTTTGACTGCTTGTGCTGTTGTTCACAAACGCAGCACAAACAAGTTCAAGAGTTGGTAAAATCTAACATTTTTTTGTCTTGAAAGGCAAACAGGCAGCGTATCATCCACCCTAGAACGTTCTGAACTGATCTTATCCTCCAACAGGGCTGAACAGAATCAGTTTTTGATTACATATCAGCCTCAACTTTTGAGTCTTCGGGTTTGGCTTCCCCTCCTTTTTTAAGAAGAAAAAACCCCCATGTTTCACAGAGAAGAAAATCATTCACTTCTTTGCACAGAGAAGAAATCATATGCTTCTCCAAGTGCCCCAAAACAAACCAACACATAACTTAGGGCTTGGCTGAAGAAATGGAGGAGTGCTGTACCTAGAGACTAGTGTGACACAGAAGCACCAGCAGTGCCCAACACGGCTGTAAGACAGAATATTCCATTTTTCCAGTCAGCCAAGACTGAAGTCCAGTCAAGAACTGTAAGGGAGGGGACCCAGGTCAGAGAATAACAACTTTTTTTTTAAAGTAAGAAAAGAGTTCAATAAAAACAGAATCGCACACTAGGATCTTATTACCAGCAGTGAAAAACAATACTTTAGGGAAGTAGAAAGCTCTGGTTACATTGTCTTCATATCCTCCATCAGTAGTACTAAACAGTTTTCTACATTAAAAATAAAATAAAATAAATAAATTCTGCATAGCATATCAACACTATTAGAAGTGGTAAAAAATACTTCAGACTACCTTTATTTTTTATTTTAGGAGTCGAAAAGCTAAACCAGAAATTAATTTTTTCTGAGAGATATTTCACCAAAAACAGTAGAGAAAAAAACATCTTCTGCTACTGGACTGCAGTTTAATTACTTGAATGGCAAGAGTTGGTTGGTCCCAGTCCAGCCTCTACCAACAAATCAGCACTTGGCCCCTCAGAAACTGTCGTACATAATCTTTCCTGTCTCAGAGGCCAATTGCAGGATTTAAGTAACACAAATTCTCACAGAGCCAGTTAAGGTACACACTGCAGCCTGAGAACCTAGCACTGCCAAAAATGTTTCTGAATCTTTG
This sequence comes from Antrostomus carolinensis, assembly GCF_000700745.2. Lineage (NCBI taxonomy): Eukaryota > Metazoa > Chordata > Aves > Caprimulgiformes > Caprimulgidae > Antrostomus > Antrostomus carolinensis. Next base: position 26,157 of record NW_010292127.1, read on the forward strand.
AAAGTTGCAAGAACTCAGGTTCCAAAAACATTAGTCTAATACCCTCCAAAAAATGTAAAATATAACTGAATAGGGTATGAAGAAAATAAATATATGTTTTAATTAAAAAGCTATTCCACCCAGATGGAGATCTGGCATACTCTGTGTCAAAAGGCAAGATATGTATAAGGCAGCTATAAACTCTTCAATATACCCTTATCTCAAATTATAAGGAAGCCAAGCAAGCAGCATGAAATTATTCAAGTTTACTACATATTATGCCCTCATTCCAGATAGCAACCTGCCAAGCTGGTAGAGTAGCAACAGGAATTGTGCAATACAATCCCTATGAAGAGACCCTTCTAAGAGCAGCATTATTGCCATTTTGCTGTGCTTCATGGGTGGTTTAGTTAAACATGACCTAAAAAGGAAGGGAGAAAGGGGGTATGCAATGATTTTCTTTTTAACATTCTTCTTTGTACACATTTCCACAACAGGAAGAAGGAGAAGGGGAATCCAAACCAAACCTACAAATCTCACTCTTTTTCCTACAGACGTTACACACATATCAATCACAGACAGAACCATATTAAGAACATTTTTACCTATACTGCTTTAAGTCATTAAATTTAATTTAAGTATCCTTTAAAATGTATTAAAGAAGAGGTTAATATCTCTCCAGTTCTTCAGCTGAAGCTTAAGGAAACTTCTGACAACGAAAAGGTCTCCTTTACAACTAATACACAAACAAGTTCTCATTTTCATTTGAATAACCTTCAAATCTTATTAATGCACTACAGAAACAGATTTACTCCTTTAATAAAAAATTCACCTCAAGCCTCCTTTATGAAGCATTAGCAACTAAGAAAATGACCAAAATAAATAAAATTCCTCATCTCATATTAAAGACACAACCAAGTCGCTCCTGGTGCTTTCACACAAGGAACCATGCTTGATCTGCCCCAGGCTGCAAAGGTATAGGAAAGTATCCATTTCAGCAAAAATGCAGTTTCATCAATCCCAGAGATCAAAGCCCAAATGGTGTCAAAATAGACACTATTCTACTAGAAAGGACGGTAACAGATTTAAAGCTAAGCAGTCTGAAGAATACCAAACTTGCAAGAATGTCCAAAAACCTCCCCTAGACATTTAAGCCTATTAATAAAAAGCCCAAAAGCTATCAGCTTGTCTGAGGTCATTCCCAAAACTATAAGCAATAAAAATGTACAGTAGCAAGCCATATTTTTGATATAAAAGGTGCTGTCATACTCCCACTCAGAAAGCATAGCAGTTTGCTTGCTGATTTAACCAGAAAACACAAAAACAGGCATTTCATGTACCAGCAATTTACAGAAATGAGCAAATACTATTCTGCTCATGAACTTAACAAAGTTTAAGACATAGAATCACAATGGTTTGGGTTGGAAAAGACCTTAAAGATCATCCAGTTCCAACTCCCCTGCCATCAGCAGGGACACCTTCCACTAGACCAGGTTGCTCAAAGCCTCATCCAGCCTGGTCTTCAACACTTCCAGGGAGGAGCAGCCACAACTTCCTTGGGCAGCCTGTTCCAGTGTCTGACCACCCTCACAGGGAAGAACTTCTTCCTAATATCTAATCTAAACCTCCCCTCTTTCAGCTTAAACCCATTTCCCCTTGTTCTATCACTCCCTGCCCTATAACAAGTCCATACCCAGCTTTCTTCTAGGCCCAAGATGACTACACTAATAAATATATAAAATTTCCCTTTTTTTTAAACAGTAATTCTCTCTGCAGTACACTAATGCAGCTGCGTTTCTATATGCCAATGGAATCTAATGCAGAGACACAGACAGGAAAACACAGCTTCAAACAGCTCAAGTTAAAGTAAACAAATACAGAACCCTGTTTAAAGATGCAGATTTAAGGAAAAAAAAATTCAGCCAAATGAAAACTCACAAGTAACAATATTAAGAAGTACTTATCACATGCAGTTCACCAAATGGACTTAAAATTATGCTACACAATACCCATCTAAAAATCCCAGAAACCAAAGTTATCTAAGCAAAAAGCAGTCTAGAAAAGATGTGCAAAAATCAGCTTTTTCTGAGTTGAGTTCAACTAGTATGCTATAGCTCTAGTGCACCTCTATCATCCAGCCACTGTACTGTTCTACAGAGACTGGGTAAAGGTGAACCAACTGCTACATGCACACCTACTGATCAGGAAGCATGCCAAAAATCAAACATCCCGAAGAATTACCCATGGATGCATCAACAGATGGTAAAACGTGATACAGATGTGAATAGCTTTCACAATACTAACTTAAACACAGAAAGCTCTGAAACTGATCCTCAATCCCCTCATGGGTCCTGTTTCTTTTGTTTTCAAAAGAGGATTTAAAAAAAAACCCCAAAACTAACACACACACACACCCCCCACATGAATGGTACAGAAAACAATTCTGCAATTTAATCAAACTACCTGCTCTTTTAAACGCAGAAATAAAGAACTCTGATGTGGCCAAATCTGCCCAGAGACCATCACTTGTTGATTCACCTACAAATGTGCTTCGACTTTCAATTTAATCAGAGTCCCAGTATCATTAGACAGCTCTGATACATACATTAAAACACTTAGGTTACATAACTTTCTCTGACTCCTACCTTGAAGGTAAGGAAAAATAACTTCCAATTGCAGTCCTAAACACAACTTCCAGCAAAGTAACCCACATTAACAAAAGACAGCCTGATCCTCACAGCAGCCCAAATACACTATATTCTGATTATCTCTACAACTGAACAACACCAGGTTAGCCCTCCAGAAAGAAAAAAAGCACTATGAGCCTCAACCATCGGCAGTACAGCCTGACCATCAACTGCAGCTTGTGCGCAGGGTGCACCCGTCTTACCCGACATTTTTAATCATTTACCCCTCCAGCAGAAGCACCGATCCCCACACCCCCATAAAAACTCCACTGTTCCTGCAGAGGACCATTCCCCAGGGACAGGGAGACAGGTGGGCACCTCACCACGGCGCACG
>NW_010292128.1:0-18537 GCF_000700745.2 Antrostomus carolinensis
AATAGATTCTGGAGAGCTCTTAAAATCACCCCAAAGTAGCTGATGACATTTAGTCAGATGTACAGCCCTCTTGTTTGCATTGACTAACATTCAGCTGATCATAATGGGAACTTAGACACTTAGTTTTCACATAGGCACCAGCTTTGTAGGTTTCTTCCCACGTGGTATGACACACTTAGAGAATATCTACATGTTTTTCCCTCCCTTTCTCCAAAATTTCTCCCGTGTCTGCATCTGAGGAGACCTATAGATCTGAATCAAGTACACTGATGGCAGTTCTTTTTTATATTCACTTATAAGACTAAGTGTAACAATTTATTCATTGTAATGGTGTCCTGATTGGGCAGCAATGGCCCAAGCAGAGAGGTTTTACTTCTGTGAGTGGTATGCATCAGCGCTGATGTTCCTGCTGTCACCTGAATAATACATCTGCTACAGGTCTGACCTTCTTCTGAAACCACATTAATGAGACAAGTATGAGCTAGGTGACTGATAATAGCTGATGCATGTACTTCCTAGATCTGATGCTCTGTCTGTTTCATCTTTTCTTCTGTAAAGTACCAAAGCCAAAAAGAAAACAAGTCACTCATTGAAGAAGCATTATAAGATTTCCTTGAAAACAGTAGTATAATTTAAACAGGCTAAATCAGCAACAGAAATATATGTCTTTGACCAGTATTAAGACACATTTTTTTTTCTATTTAGAGTGCACTGTAAAGTATTCAGATACCATACAATATCTTAACTAGTACAAAAAATGACACATCAATCCCTTTTATTGTGCTCCATCTTCATATGACATTTCAGCTCTTTGTTTAGATACAAATCATTGTACACAACTCTGAAGAGCATTGTTTCTTTAGTTTACCCATGTCTAAAGCATTGTTATATTTAATAGGAGGATTTCCGCTTACAATATAATTACACTGTATGTATATAATTAAACTAACACTACATTAGGAATGGATTGACAGGACAAGATGGGATGAAATGTAACATTAATAGACTTCATGGTAAATATCAATGTTTGGTTTATGGCTGTAAAGAGATTTTTAAAACTGCCTTAGTTAAAAATGGTAATTGTGAATTATAGTAATTACAGTATTATGCTGCAACTAGTTCACTAGCTGGACTATATGCACAGCATGAAAGTAGTATATCAAGATATGGAATTACTTAGTTTTCACAATATATACTTTATTTATTTATTTATTTATATGTTAAAGAATTCTCCACACAAACACTCGTTCTCCAAATGCAACACAATTTTAAATTTATATCTTCAGAAATACATATAAAAACATTGAAAACGGGAAATCCTGTGAACCCTTCCAATATCAAAATAATGTATTTTCATTACTTCCTCCTAAACCTTTACAACTCCATGAGCAGTCTGTTTAAAAAAGTGTAGAAGAATAGATAAAGATAACAAAATCCAGTCTAACTGAGAGAGAAAGACGATCCCAGAGCAAAGTAGATCTCAAGGTATATCTGCATTTTCACTTTTAACTAAAGCAATTATAAACTTTGCCTAGAACAGAAGATTTTTCCTTACCATGCTAAAGTCTGGTCTGTAGCCTAGCATTGAATAGACTGAGGAACAAAAGTCTGTGTTATTAATATTCTATTAATTAGAAATATTAGGTGGTAGATAATATAGTAACAATTTTTAAAAAATCAAATATAGATTAAATCCCATTAGAAAATATTGCTCTTGTTAATGGCACAGCAGTATAAGTGCAGACACTTGAGGTTAGATTTGCCATGGTGATATCAGAGAGTGAGGGACAAGGGATCTCACTATGTCAGTAACATATCTATTTGCAGTTTTATGGCTTCAAGTGACCACTGCAAACTTTGTTTGGGTCATTTTATAGCTAGTGCAGACAAGGTTCATGTGTTCTCTCAGATATGTTACTTAATAATCGTCCCACCAAATTCTGGCTTTTTGAGTAGTTCTGAGTAGTGCCATATACCATGATTTAACCTGGAAGTGACAAACCCCTGGGTTACTACAGGAAGGCATTAGTCCTAAAGAACTAAGATGTGAATATCTGAAGTGAAAATGTTGAGTAAAAAACCCCCTCTTTTTTCTGAAAGTGATACTGAATACTCCTTGAAGTAGCTGGGAATCTAATGACATGCCTTGTGTTGAAAACCTTTGTCTCTATAAGGAGTGGCAATAGGTGGTTTATTTTTTCTTACTTTGATTTTCTTTAAATATTGCTCCTAATTTCTGTCACCTCTTTTCCATGTGGCAGCCAGTTCACACAGTGCTCTGCTCGTTGTTTAACTAGACTTGTAAATTTAAAAAATGAAAATAAGGAGCTGCATGCTGTCTGAATCTTGGATATGCCAGTATCTTGGCTATTCCTATGGTGGTATTGAATGAAAGAAACTGGTACCAGTGATAGTCTAACTGAATGCATGTTCAGAGCACAGGGGCTACCGTGCTGTCCTCATATACCCTTCCGAAAACAGAGACCTGGTGAAACCTTTGCAGGGACATAAATCTGATCTAATGTTTCAGCAGAAAAAGCAACTGGGCAGAAGGACACAGCATTGCCTGAAGCTTATCTAATAAGGAACAGATATCTGGATAACATATCTGTCATTAGAAATCATCAATCTGATTGAGTGACTTGTAGAATACAGATACCAGTGGACTCATAATATTTCTCATTGACTTTCCCAAATTAAAGAAATGTGCCAAAGTAATCAGAGACACAGCATGGGCTTTGACCAAATATGTACATCTACATTGTCCACATGTGAATCGTCTAGATGCTCCTATACACAGTTGAGTACTATGTATTTTCAGGGTGTGATTGAGTGCATTCAAACTAGACATCTAAAATAAGTCATTGAAATCGACATCTAAAACATGATTGCATCCTAGAAGTGCCTGTTGCTCTTCATAGTCTGTAACTGGAATCTAGTTTAAAGTGTTTTGAGTACAGTGATATTATCTTGTTTGACATTGAGAAAGTATTGATGAAAATCACCATACTTCACTGCCCCATACTTACCACCTGTCCCTTTATCATCTAGAACAGGCAGATAACTGGCCTGCGGTCTACATCTTAACGTTATGGTTAGGATAATAGTGTCACCCGCAGGAACCCAAGTAGATTAAAAGAATTAATAAATTGTCATGGATTTTTCCTCTACTTTGGCTATCTGGTTTCTCACCTCTGGTCTTTTTTGGAAGAAAATGAATTTTTCCTATCTGCATGTGATAAGTTTAAACAAATTTCTTAAAATCTGTTCAATTTTTGGAAAGTTGCTTTGGTTTCAATAAAGCCTGTGTTTCCAGTGCTAGTTTAATTTTTTAAATTAATTCATTCTTCTGAATCAATATAGAATATTTGAAAGTGAATGTACACGGTAATCAGTGGGAGTTGCCAAAACTAATTTGGGAGCATAAGGGAGGAATGTGTGAAACTGGTTGCAAACATGACAGACCAAATCTTTATCTGAGTTTACTCTTTTTGTAGTGCTGCATTTGGAGCTAATAATTTCCAATATAATTACCTCATAGGAATGGTAGATACTAAGTAGTATATATGAAAACTATGCCTCTAGGAATAAACAAGAAAAAAGTACACTCATGTTGACCTTGTCTTCTAAGGTTGAAGTGTGCCTCATAGGATACTTTCACTCATGAAATGATATGCTGGCAGATGACCTTGTAAATGTTTATGCATTTCCTTCCATTTTTTCATTTTATAGTTGTCCTGATTAAGTGCACTGGAATCACTATATATTAATGTGACAGCTCAAATTACGGGTAGCTTGTAGAATAAAAAAGAAGATAAATTGGATAAATGTGTTATACTGGGATAGGTAAATTAATTAAGTTTCTAGGGAAAAACAGAGTCTCTCTAATACTTAAATATCTGGAAGGTGATTATTTGTAAATAAATAATGCATAGAGAATACTTTTAATAAATGTAGTTGGCTAGATTTACTGTTCTCTCTGCCAGTAAGTATTTTGCAATAATTTCAGCAGAATGTTCCAGTCTGACATCTAACCTAAATCTTCAACACTTTGTTCATCTTTCTCCTCCAGTTTTCTGAATTCGTGCATTTGTGAGTTGGTGCGTAATAGTAATGACTGTTATCGACCCTTTTGTATTCACAGGATAATTAAATATGGAAATAGAACCTTACTTACAATAATTTCAGAATGCTTCAATCTTGTTTTGGGATGGCTGTCTTAAAGGTGAAAGAGAAGCTTAATTTTATCAGTCTTTCAGTTCTTATCTTCTCACGTAAGATCTTGAAGTGCTATAGTATTAGCCCACTTTTACCTACAGTTTTGTGATGTGAGCTTCCATCCACCATGGCTGAAACTCCTGCTGTAACCACTGCTGTCAACGCTTAAAGATTTTCATTGATAACAGATATGGATGCATTTAAATACAAGACAAATAGATGGAAGGTGTATTATTGTTTTAATGTTCTAGCCTACTTGTCCTATTCCAGTTGAAGGTTTTACATTGTGAGGTTTGTTTAAAGTGTCAGACAATCCTAACAAAAATTGAATTTACATTTCAATTTTACCTAGTCTGGCAAGATACTAAATAGCTATATTGAGGTCTGATGTAAGAACAATTTCAGAGTACCATATGAGGAAGGATCAGCCCTTAACTGAGGCAATTAAAACATCAGGTATCTAAATAAATTATGTTCCACTTAGTATAGTTGTATCTTCTTAATGTATCTTCTTTACTATGAACAGTTAAAGCAATGTCAAGAAAGCTGTCTCTGCTTGCTAAGATAGCACACAATTCTCACAAAGATTTAGTAATTTCTGCACTTGGAATATTCTGAAACAAGGACCATGTTCCTGTCATGGCAAATTAGGTCAACATGGCGAAACACAGAATCATGGGATGATGAAACATTAAAGAGTACATTATTAACTTATGTCTTTTTCATTTATTTTTCTTCAGTGGCATTTAACAAATTGAATGTTAAATGCTGAGGGACACAAAAATGCATTGTTACATTACTAAAAGACAGGGAGAAAGAGTTCCCTCAGCTGGTGTGTAATGTAGTAATATAAGGCTGAGCTTTGTGATAGGTTTTAGAGGTGCTGTTTGAGGTCCCTCATCCCCCAGTTATATTAGAGAACATTGTTTCAAAGTAAAGTCTACATGATTTATTAAGTTTCTTGTATATTTTTATGGAGTTACTTCAGGAATCTTTAATTTTGCCTTTGCCATATCCCATGAGGACTTTTTAGAATGTCAAGACTCTGCAAAAAGAAATGCAGCCATTCTGAAATCTACATACCTCAGAAGGTATCTCTATGTCATCAGCACATATCAATGTCTTGAGTGAACAACAGGAAGTGCTTTTCCATGTTAAGTATCGTAAGAGAACTGGTAGTGTTACCTAGAGCTAAACGTTAACTGAATCCCCTTGCCTGCTTGCAAGGGTGAATGTCACATTCCAGATATAAATAGAACGAGAAAAGTTGACATATTTCAACCTTTCTTCGAAGGTGCAAAACAGAAAGGACAAGATAAGTTTCTTCATATAAGAGCAAAGATCTATAAGGTGATGATGAGATTTGTGTATAAACTTCTAGGGCTCCAGCCAGAGGTCTAACAGAACAGCCTGCAAACTCATATTTCAAGAGCACATCTATTGTATTTTAGACAAGCGTTATATAAGATACGTACTGTTCAGTTCATGCCAGCAGGTCATAAAACGCAGCCATGTATGTTGTAGTGCACTGTGAATGCTTCTTTGTTAAACACCCAATACAATTAAGACATTAAAAGAATTATCAAAAAATGTAAATCATGCAGTCAAGATATGTCTTGCTTTCCTGCTAATACCAATAATATTTTTAATTAGTAAATTATTGACTATGTAATATGTCTTTTATTGCTAAAAATAGATATACATAATTCCGAAACAAACGTTTCAGCATTTGCTCACTTGTAAAGAAATTATGGAATTTGAAATAATATATAAAACTCCTAACTTCTGCTCTGGCTCCTCCTACCTAGACTGCACTTTTGAGTTATAACTTAACTGTGTGACTGATGTTATGTCTGCAATACTAAACAAGACACTAGGGGTAAGCGGCAAAGGACACGAAACTGTCTCTGTCTCAGGACTGTAATTGTTTACCTCTGTGTGATTCAAACCTTGAAATATCTTGTTACACTCCTGTGTTTATATTATACATTTGGGTACAGATCACTGCCTTTTCTTGAAGAGATTGTTCTCTTTGTGAGTGGCAATTGTGGTGAAATGAGTAAACATAATTTTTGACCCCTATGGTGATGAATACTTCAGGGATGTCTGATTTTTTAAGACAAAATCAATTTACTATGAAATACATAAATAACTCCTGAAGTATATTTTGAAAATTCTTTTATATAGAATATTCTGGTATTAAAATGACCAGTAAATGAAGCAAAGAAAACTGAAAAGAATTGGTGTACTTAGTGGTGAGGTCTTTTACATATAAGGATGAAGTGACTTGTAGTCCTGGTGACATATTATGTGAAGTACATAAGTTGTGCCTCCCTGTTCAACAAGCCAGTTGTATGTGCTAGATTATTGTTCTCGTATTTCTCTCCTTACCTCTGTCCCAGTTCTTTTCTCCACTTCCCTTCACCTTGTCAGAACAGGAGGTCCTAGCCCTGAGGTGTTGTGGTACTTCAGCTTCTTCCTGGAAACAGTAATCCATACAGTTCAGAAGTAAGGCTTCAGGCAACCAGGATCAAAAAATCCAACACATCTTTGCTTATTCACGATGCAAGAGTTTGAGAAATAGGAATCATGGAAACAGTGGAAATGCACCAATATATGCTGGGGACTGACCACCTGGAAAGCAGCTTTGCAGAAAAGGACCCGGGACTCCTGGGGGACACTGAGGGCAACATGAAGCAGCAATGTGCCCTTGCCACAAAGAAGGCAAATTATATCCTGGATTGCATTAGGAGGTTGCTAGCAGATCGAAGAAAGTGTTCCTTCCCCTCTACTCACCACTACTGAGGTCTGGGCTACTCAGTAAAAGACACATTGAAGAACGCCCAGCAAAGGACCATGAAGACGATGAGGGATTGGAACATCTCTCCTATGAGGAAAGGCTGAGAGAGCTGGAACTGCTGAGAGAGCTGGAACTGTGAGAAGACTCAGGGTGGATCTTATCCATGTGTATACATACTTGAAGGGAGAATGCAAAGAGGACAGACCCAGGCTCTTTTCAATGGTGCCACGTAACAGGACATGAGGTAATGGGCACAAACTGAAACACAAGAGGTTCCCTCTAAACATCAGGAAAAGCATTGAGGGTAACTATAACACTGGCCCAGGCTGCCCAGAGAAGCTGTGGAGTCTCCCTCCTTGAAGGTATTCAAAAGATGTCCGGACATAGTCGTGGGCAACCAGCTCTAGGTGGCCCTGCTTGAGCAGGTGAGTTGGATCGGATAACTTCCAGAGATCCCCTCCAACCTCAGCCATTTAGTCATTCTGTGAAAAGCTGAGGGGCATGTGGCACTTAGGAATAAAATCTTTATTTGGGGACAGAGGGTTAGAGAACGGTGATGCCAAGAACATCATGCTGGGGACGTGATTTAGGGAATGAATTTGGAGGATGGTGGCCATAGACAGCTTTGCAATGTAGTTCAGAAAAGAGTTTGATGATGTTTTCTGTGCTTAGAATAATTTTTTGGGTGATGTAGAATATAATTATATCAGGCAGAGGAAGCAACTTATTGCTGATTTCATACATGCTGAAAAGGTGGTTTAACTCAGGAGTCCTTGTGTGAAAGAGCCATCACCCTTACGGCCTTCTCTGTGTTTTTTCTGCCTCATCCCCTCACACAGAAGGAGGTAAGTATCTCTACCTCCTAGACACGTGATTTGGAAGTACAAAAGGCATCTTCAGTGCCTTCTAATTGCAGAGTAAGCTGCTAAACCATGGCTAGAAATGTAATTCAGTATATATTTCCTCTTTAGCAATAGTTAAAGCTTTATAGTGGTTAGAATGAAGAGTCTTCCTACAGAACTTGCCAGCAGCGATGAAGCAGCTACGTGCTCCAACTGATTTATACTGTTATTCCCATTGAGTCTTGGCCATCTAATCCAGGACCTTGATAGCAGAAAAGGAAGTCAAGCAGTTTAAAAGTTTAGGCATTACAAATCCCAGCACAGCAGCACCCAATTCATTTCACATATCTTGCCCTTAGTCTCTAACACATACATTTTATCAGCAGCTTGTAGGGCTTGCAGTCAGACAATTTCCATTATGGTCAGTGAAATAGCATGGTTAAAATCCTGTGCAATGCTTTATAAATTTAAATTTAAGCATAAATGTTCTGTAACAAGATTATTGTATCCGATGTGATGGTTGGGGAAAGCTCACTCATTTTGTATTGTCAGCACTTGGAGCAGTCATTGATGTATTAAGCTCTTACACAAGTCATGGCATCTTACTTGAACCAACGTGCAGTCGCAGGGGATTTCAGTTGAAAGAGTAGATGCAAGATACATTTATAACAGTGAGGACAATCAGCTTTGCAATGGATTAGTGAAGAATATGGTAAATTCTCCATCACTTGGAGTCCTTTTATCAATGTCAGATGTCTTTCTGAAAGAAAAATCCTATTTCAATAACACTTTGTTAGGTTATATGCACAAATAAGGAGAAGAAATGTAGTTTTTTATGCAGAAAATTGGTTTAGATTGCACCATTTCCACTTCTGTTTTTAGCTATTTATGCTAAGTAAGGTTATGAGGAAAAAAAAAAAAAAAAGAGAGAGAGACAGTGGTACAAAGTAGCAGATTGTTTCCCTCAAAAACATTAAAACAGGAAGTGAACTGGGGCAGTAATGTCTTGAAATTGCTGCTTTAACAATTATACCTCTAGCAGAAAATCCACTTTGAATCTAGGCCAAATCCTGAAAAGCCTGATTCTATGTGTGTACACAAAACTTCTTCATGGAAACATTTGTTCATATATATATTAAAAACATTGTCATCTCTGCATGCACGTGATGGATCTAACACTTACCGACACAGGGGACAGAATTTTCTGAAGCAAATCCCTTTTGTCAAAATGGGCTTTGCAAACATAAACTCTATTACTTGCATGTGTGAATGTTTCTGCCTACATACTTGAAAACCCCTTTCAAACTTTAGTCTATTAAATAAACACACAAATTAGCAAGACTAGTATGGTTCTCCAACTGAAAGCTTTCCTTTAAAATAAATGTGATATTTTACTAGAAGTAAATGGAAACACTTAAACAAGTGGGTTGATAAACAGCATTGAGTTGGGGTAGATTTGTAGCAACTGATATTTTGACAAAATTGGAGATGCTGAAGCAGGCATTTTAGCTTGACTTAGCTAAAATAATAAATTACAGTAGCCCAATCTAGACATGACAAAGGCATGAATCACCTTCTCCATCTTCTTTGAGCAAAGATCTCAGGCTTGTACTGTACCTGTGATGGTGAAAAGGGGTTTGAATATTGCATGAAGATGGCTGTCAAAGAGTGGTTTTTAGTTCAATATCACATCAAGGGTTTTCTTGCTGACAGAGAGAATATGAGATTGCTGGTCCCAGAAAGATATCATAGAGAAATAACTGCTCTGTGTGTTCTTTGCAACAATTAGCAAAATGTTGACTTCATTTGCATTATGATTTGTTAAAAAAAAAAAAAAGATACTGAAAATCCCTGAGGTTTTTTGAAGCAAAATATTCAGATGTGTACTGATTTAGATATAGAAGTCATGCCTACATCCTACTTTTTAAATGAAAATTTTCAATTTGTAGAAGACTGAAGAATCTACCTTTTAAGAACTTCAATGCAAAATTCAGGTTTCAAATACTGAAGTACACTGTTGCTTCTAATGTCATATTATATTCCCAAAAAAGACACATCATTCTTTTTTTTAAGTTTTGCTCATTTGAGATGGGATTCATTACATCTGTTAAATGAACTGAAAATGGACAGACGTGCAGGGCCCGGCTATATTAGCTACTGCTCATTTTAAAAGCCCAGGATAAGAAAACTTGGTATTTGGACAGGCATAAATCTTGGATGACCTTTAGCTATTAGAAAAGGTGTAAAAAAGACCTTAATCCACCACAGCTAGGAAAGATTTAGTACTGTGACAGTTTTTAGATCTTGCATTTGCTGTTATCAAGCCACGATGCACATTAAAAACTACCTGAAAATTGCCACTACTTTCAGCAAAGTTTGTTCTTCCCTCATTCTTCAATTACCTTGTACTGATTCTGTCCTTAAGATTGCATCCCAATGAATCTACAGCCCTTTCTGTGGCAGAGCAGTCATTTCTCAATTGTTTCCCCTTCTTATTGTTATTGCTATCTGTAGTCATACGTGCATGATGTCTGGGATATCACAGACAGCTGAAAGATCGCCTGATGACAGTTCTATGAATAATATTGTATAGGGAAAATGGTTGGATGTTTTGGGTTTTTGTTTGTTTGAAGACAGAGAAAAGAAGACTACTGAGTGGTTATGTCTATCATAATAGTCTGACAATATATAAGATTACAGTAAAGAGGATCAGCTCTCCTTGGTCATTGACTAGGTGAAGACAGGTATTCGGAAGAAGCTTTCCAGCCATAAGGATAGTGAAACTATATGGAACTATGGAACAGATTATGTACGGGTGCTCTGGTATCCCCTTACCTGTATATTTTCAAGAATATATTAAACAGACTTCTGGTAGTATGGTCTTGACCTTTTCTCAGAGGAAAAGAAAAGACTAGATAAATTCCTGACTCCTCCCTGTCCTGCATTTAATGACATTTTCCAGTTCAGGCTAAGTTTCTTTCATTAGCATGATTGAGTTACAAAGCTTATGCTTTGTATCTTTTAGTATTTGTTAATAACATTATTTATCAAGCTATTGCCAAATCCCTTGCAGAAGAAACTCGTCTAATGGAGCCCATCTTTATTCCCTTACTCTTTGGGGCATAGTAAGAGTTCTGACAATAATGTGTAAGATATGTATTTAATAATAGCTCTATTAAAGTTCACTGATGGTGTGATTCACCTGGTTTATCATGTTTAGAGACAAGGCTACTCAATGAGACACACTGTTTCTTTGTTATTTTTGCTATAACTTGGTGCTGTTTCACGTCTTTGGGGGTCAGTGAAGAGAACGAGTACGCTCAGGTTTTACAACACAGAATCACAGGATGGCTGAAGTTAGAAGGCACCTCTGGAGATCATCTAGTCCAACCCTCCTGCAGAGCAGGATTAGCTGGAGAGGGTTGTCCAGGATTGTGTATAGACAGGTTTTCATATCTCCAAGAATGGAGACTCTGCAGCCTTTCTGGACAGCTTGTTCCAGTGTTTGAAGGCCCCCACAGTAAAAATGTTTTTTTTCTTATGCTTGTGTGAAATTTCCTATGTTTCACTTTGTCCCTATCACCTCCTGTCCTTTCACTGGGTACCACTGAGAAGAGACTGCTTCCATCTTCTTTACTCACCCCCCATCAAGTATTTATTACACACACTGATAAGATCCCTCCTGAGCTTTGTCTTCTCCAGGCTGAATGGTTCCAGTTCTCACAGCCTGTCCATGCATGTCAGGTTCTACAAACACTTAATCATTTTGGTGGCCCTTTGTTGGACCTGGTCTAGTAAGTCCATTTCTGTGTTGTACCGGAGAGCCCAGAACTGGACCTAACACTCCAGATGTTTCTCACCAGGGCTGAACTGAAGTAAATAATCACTTGCCTGAACCTGCTGTCACTGCTCTTCCTAACACAGCCCCAGGATGTTCTTGGTCTCTGCTATGGGGGCATATTGCTGGCTAATATGCAGCTTTTGTCCACCAGGACATCCAGATCCTTCTCTGCCAATCTGCTTTCCAGCTGGTAGCCAGTTGGTACTGGTGCATACTGCTATTCCTCCTCAGAGCAAGACTTTGAATTTCCCTTTTTTTGAACCTCTTGAGATTCCTGTGTAGCAAAATCTATTATGTTTTAATAATGATTAAGCTTACGCACCTAATCCAACTGTTGATATGTCAAATTTTACTTGTATACTGCTGAATGTTGTGTCTCTCAGCATATAACAAATGCCACTTCATTTTTGCCACGTATTTTCTTTATATATTTAGGTAATTAAAAACAAATCAGTAAAGCTGGGATACTTATAATTTAATTTAAATGTTTCAAGTTAGCTATACAGTCCAATTTTCAAGCTTAATTATAAACTTAGGTAAGTCTACCTTAGGGAGGATTAGAGGAAAAGAAGGTCTTCAAAGCAGGTTTCATTCGATCCATAGAAATACATATAAAGTATTCGTGTTGAGTCACCGTCTGGAAATCCTATTGCTCTTGACTGACTACAGATGGAATCTACGTGAGCAGTTTAGATTTGTCAGCTAGAGACAGATGAGAAGCAGTGACCCTGAATAAGGGGATCTGGGGATACATTGTCATTCTTACCTAACATGGATGAAAAGCGTGTGAATTTAACCATCAGAAAACAGCCCTATATACAAAACTAAACATTTTCCAGCCCTCACACCATAAAGTGTTTTAAAAGTAATAATTAAATAAAATATTGTAAAAATTTGTTTTACAGGTATTGACAAAGTGTCCCTAAATTTTAAATGCTTGGAACTATGGAACTATGCAACAATGCCTTTAACTAAGTTTCAAATGCTTTAAAGCAGAATTTCATTATTTTGTCTTGTCTTATACACTAAAATATGCTCTCTTCAAGTTATCATCTAAATTATCATCCATACTGATTTCCAAAGATTGATCCACTTCTGCCCTACAAGCAGGTAATAAAGAATCAAGTTACATCTGGTTTGATTTCCCTGTAATGAAACAGCCAATTGCCCCATGTCAGAAAAGATGTACTGTAGGTATTCTTCTGGGATTTTACCTGGCTTTTGCCAGTCAATAAAGAAATAAGATCTAATATTTCATTTATAAAACATGAATTCCATTGGATTAGAGGCATCAGGAATGATAATAGGTTTTCACTCTTATATACAGAATATTTTAGCACCATTTTTTTGCTATCTACCATTAAAAAACCAAAAAAAACCAAAATACCATCCTTTGTGATTTGTGGACTGGTGTACCTATCTTACAATGCAACAAGATGATTTTCTTCAGTGTACTGCTTACAAATGCTGAACTGAAGTTACCAGAGAAGAGTTAAATAAAATTACTGTAAGAAGAAGCCTCACAAGTGAGATGAACAATACTCCAGTTTGCAGAAGGGGAATTTTTGGATGTACAAATTACCATATTGTAACAAATTTCTCAAGGTATAATTTTTATTCTTCATTTATTTATCTTCTGTGAATACTTCAACACTTGACTTGACTCAGCTTTTCCCTTATATTTATCTGTTGTCTTAGTTGTCTCAGTTTTTTAAATTTAACTGCACCCTTCCTCATCCAAATCACGCCTTTGATCAGAGGTAGTTCCATTCAGCATTTGGATGGAAAAGATAAGAAGAAATTACTTCCTCTGCTTGGAAAGATGTACAGCAACTTTCCTGGAAAGAATACTTTTGTCCATAGACAATGTTCATTGTTTGCTCCAAAATTCACATCAAAAGTGTTAAAATTATATTAATCCTAGCAGCAGCACATGCTTAAACTGAGTCATTAAAGGGTTCAGTTTATCCACTCCCTCTACACCTGCTGCTCAGCCTGGTGCTTCTCTTGGCCCTTACTTTCCCTAATTCCATCTAAACTTCTCACTCTCTTTTATCTTAGTACCCTGAGTGCCCCCATGGCAGCGAGCTTTCTCCCAGATACCTCTTTCACTTCAGTGCTTCTTCTCTCTTGCAATATCCCAGAGACATTATTTTCCTACTTTATCCAATTCTCTCTCTGGTCTGCAGACTGGGCAGGAATGTACTCTTTTGCCAGATGACCTGAGATATGTAAATACTGATTGATAGGGCAGCCCATCCAGCCTGTTCCTCTGCCTGTCTCTCCGCTCCTGTCTGCCAGGTGGACCAAAAACCTGCTCTGTCCCTTGAGAGGCTGGGAAAAAAGGCTGGTGCTGTATGGCAGTGTCTCAATCTGTTTGCAGAAATGTGCTGCTGTGCATGCCAGAATCTTGATCCCAGAGTCATGCTGGCATTTTTTACCTGAGAGTAATAGGTCCCCTTTCTATATTCCTCAGGACCAAGAAGGAGAAAGGTGCTGCCATGCTTCAGCCAGAATACAGCCTAGGGTACTTGCTTCTGAATTTCCTTGTTTTAATATAGTATGTGTCACTCACAGGCTGTATATTAAAGTCTTGGCTCTAGATGAGAGGAATCCAGGTAGGTTAATTAATTAAACATTTTCATACTGGGGGTTACAAGACCTTTCAGGTCTGCAGAGAGCATACAAATGACACCGTCATTTGGGATAATACATCATGCTTCTTTGCCTCTGTGACTGTCTTTATGCATGGCCCCAGTCTGGATTTTTAATATTTCTGGAGGTTCTTGCTGATCAAAAACTGTTCCAGAGGTACTTTGACAATTTTTATCTGTCTTCAAAAAGTATTTTGTAGTTTTTACATAACTTCATCTCTGACCTACCCTCCGTCTTTACCCCAGGCATGAAAAGCTATCACCACCCAAGTAAGATCAGTTCAGAATATATCCCCTAGTAGATAAGAAGAAAATCTCTCCTTAGTATTGTTCTGTATGCAGTATTTTCTCTTTGCAACCTCTCTTTTTTTTTTTTTTTTTAAATAAAACCAGATTATATCTAAATAGGTGAAGCAAATACAATCTATACCAAAATGACACTCAACATTATGCCAAGTCTGTGCATCACCCCTATTATGCGTTTTCAAGGTGGTATGAAATAACAAGTTTAAAAAATTGCCAAGAACAATGTTCTAGAAATTCAGATGTGAGTGACGAGCTCTGAACTAGCACACTGGCACTGCAAATCTCTTTACTTCATGTGTTCCTTCTTGCCCAATGTGACATCACACTCACTGAGAAATAAACTCTTTTTCTTTTTTCAAATTCTGACACAATCGCAGTGCTGGGGTTGGAAGGTGAAGCTTTTGAGGAGCACTGTAATTTACCATTGTGACAATTCTCTGCTCTAAATTAAGGGTTGTAGTGACAGTAACTATTGAGAAAATTAGTATGCTAGCATGGGAAGTCTACTATGGCAAAGTATTAAAATTTCTCACTACAAGTATTCAGCTTTAATAGATAAGTTCCTAACATTAAAGTGGATGCAGAAAGAGAAGCTTGTTAGAACATGAATTAAACTTTATGCAGCAATGGACAGAGGTAGTGCTATATTATGAATATGGGTGAAAATTTTCAAGTTGATTTTCTTTCAGGTGTGTAGTTATGTACTATAGATTCACAGATGATGTGTGTTATATATTATGATTTCCTTGAGTCACGTGTTATCAGAGTAATTAAGAGGCTTTGGATTTCATTACAGACAAATTCAGCCTTGTTTCTCCAAAAGGGATTTGCTTCTTTACAAATCATATGAAACAAGAATTTCCCTGAAACATTGAGATGTTTTATGTATATTTGTATGTTTGTCATATGTCTGTCAATTGGTTGCTTTTGCAATGCTGCTTGGGGTGGCACTCCTTCTCTGGAGGGAAAGGACCTCTTTTGGAGTGAGTCCAAGCATGAATTTTGCTGGCAAGCCAAAATAAGGGAAAGCAAGATAGATATTCAGTAAGCATAAAGTAAAATTTAATTTCAGACATTTTTACTTTAATGAAGCATTATAGTTCTGTTATTGAAATATATTACATTAGCATAAAAAAACACTTTTAAATGAGACAATCAGTATTAGCAATCATATCTCTTCTCCATAATAGTTTATTTACATGGTGCAGACAATGCAGACAAAACCAGTAGTGAATAAATATTTTGTTTCATTGCTAAATATACCTTTTTGTATTTCCAGACCATTAAGGCTGTCTTTGAGCTTAATATCCTTGAATGAAACCTTTGTAAATTGCTTCACCTGGCAGTCAAGTGATTTCCTTATTTTTGAATTACTGTATTTTGTACTATATACTGTAACAGAATTTCTGGGTTGGCTGAATCTTTGTGTGTGGTTCCTCCTAGACGGGTATGACTCCAAACTCAGTAGACAAACCTGTGAAGATTTTGTTATGTGGGCTTATATGTTTCCTCCTTTAAAAAGATGGACATTATTTTTAGCAGCATTAGGAGGGGAAGGTGCTTTCTGTCATAAATATATATTTTTCAATGTATGTTGAACTCATTATATCCATATCCATGCTCTCAATATTTTTTTCATTTTTCTAGAGAAGATCAGAAGTAGATTTTGAACTCATGTAGATAGTCAGACACAGAGAATCATAGAACCATATAACTGTTTGGTTGGAAAATACCTTTGAGATCACCAAGTCCAACTGTATCTGTCCACTACTAAACCATATCTCTGAGCACCTCATCTACCCACCTTTTAAATACCTGCAGGGATAGTGACTCAACCATTTCCCTAGATAGCCTGTTCCAGTGCCTGATAAACCTTTCAGTGAAAAAATTTTTCCTTATATCCAATCTGAACCTCCTCTGGCACAACTTGAGGCCATTTCCTCTTGTTCTAACACTTGTTACTTGGGAGAAGAGAAAAACATGCATGATTACAACCTCCTTTCAGTTAGTTGCAGACAGTGATAAGGCCTCCCCTCAGGCCCCTCTTCTCCAGACTAAACAACCCCAGTTCCCTCAGTTGCTCCTCATAAGGCTTGTTCTCCAGCCCCTTCACCAGCTCCATTACCCTTCTCCAGACACTCTCCAGTGCCTCAATGTCCTTCTTGTAGTGAGGGGCCCAAAACTGAACACAGGATTTGAGGTACAGCCTCACCAGTGCTGAGTACAGGGGAAGGATGACTTCCCTAACCCTGCTGGCCATGCAGCTTCTGGTACAAGCCAGGATGCCATTGGCCTTCTTGGCCACATGGGTACACTGCAGGCTCATATTCAGCCAGCTGTCAACCAACACTTCCAGGTCTTTTTCTGCCAGGAAACTTTCCAGCTACTCTTCCCAAAGTCTGTAGCATTGCATGGAGTTGTTGTGACTCAAGGGCAGGTCCCGGCACCTGGCCTTGTTAGACCGCATACAGTTGGTTGCAGCCCATTTATCCAACCTGTCCAGATCCCTCTGTAGAGCCTTCATACCCTCAATCAGATCAACACTTCCACCCATCTTAATGTAATCTGCAAATTTACTGAGGGTGCACTCAATCCCTTCATCTAGATCATTGATAAAGATGTTAACAAAACTGGCCCCAACACTGAGCCCTGGGGAATGTCACTTGTAACTGGCCTCCAACTGGGTATAACTCCATTTACCACCACTCTTTGGGCCTGGCCATCCAGTCAGTTTTTAAGCCAGCAGAGATCATGCTAGACCAGGCCATTGTCAGCCAGTTTCTCATGTAGAATGTTATGGGAAACGATGTCAAAGGCTTTACTGAAGTCCAGGTACACCATATCCACATCCTTTCCCTCATCCTTTACATGGGTAAGCTTGTCATAGGAGATCAAGTTAGTCAGGCAGGACCTGCCTTTCATAAACCCATGTTGACTGGGACTGATCACCTGGTTGTCCTGTGTATGCTGTGTGATAGCGCTCAAGATGATCTGCTCCATGACCTTCCACAGCACTGAGGTCAGACTGACAGTCCTGGAGTTACCCAGATCCTCCCTCTGGCCCTTCTTGTAAATGGGCGTAACCTTCAGTCAAGTGGAACCTCATCAGTCAGCCAGGACTGTTGATAGATGATGGAAAGGGGTTTGGTGAGCACGTCCAACAGCTCTCTAATACCCTCAGGTGGACTCCATCCAGCCCCATAGACTTGTGTATGTCTGTTTGGCTGAGCAGGTCTCTAACCGTTACCTCCTGGATCATGGACACTTCGTTCTGCTCCCTGTCTCTGTCTTCTGGCTCAGAGGGCTGGATACCCAGAGAACAGCTGACCTTACTATTAAAGACTGAGGCAAAGAAGGTATTAAGTACCTTGGCCTTATCCTCATCCCTTGTAACTATTGTTCCCTCTGCATCCAGTAAAGGGTGGAGATCCTCCTTGGCCCTCCTTTTGTTGTTAATATATTTATAGAAACATTTTTTATTATGTTTCACAGAGTTGGACAATTTAAGTTCTAGTTTGGCTTTAGCTCTTCTGAGTTTCTCTCAGCATGACCTCACTTCATCCTTGTAGTCTTCCTGAAATGCCTGCCCATTCTTCTGAAGCTCATTAGACTTTCCTCTTTTTTCTGAGATCCACCCAAAGCACTCTGCTCAGCCAAGCCACTTCTCTTCCTTGCCGGCTCGTTTTTCAGCACAGGGGGATGGCCTGCTCTTGCATCTCCAGGATTTCCTTCTTGAAGAGTGCCCAGCCTTCTTGGGTTTCTTTGCCCTTTAGGCCTACCTCTCAAGGGACTTTATCAGCCAGCCTTCTAAACAGTCCAAAGTCTGCTCTCCGGAAGTCCAAGGTGGCAGTTCTGATGACTCCCCTCTAGACTTTG
>NW_010292128.1:18658-32248 GCF_000700745.2 Antrostomus carolinensis
AGGGAAAGAAGGATGGAAACCACTCCAGTGAGAAACTGAAGTGAGATCTTACAGTGACAAGCTGTGATGGTTTCAACAATAGTTCTCGTAGGAATTGTGCAAATGGAGTTTTTCAGTTCCACATCCTTTCCTGTTGCTCACAACCGTGAATAACGTCTTAGTTTTAGGGATTTCATAAAAAATCAGACAGGATTTCCTCTTACTGCAAGTAAAAGCTGTTTTTCATTCTCCCTGCCCCATTTTTGAGCATTTTCTTCTCTGGCAGATCAATAGCAATATGTAGCCTCTCCCCATTGTTGCTGATTCACCTCACGATTTGACTCATTTTTTCATTACTATAATCACTACTAATGTGGTTTCACTAGTTTCAGAAATGTTAACATGTTCCCAAAGCTATCAATAACAAGAAGAATATAAACTCTGTAATTACAGCTTAGTTTTGCATTATCTGTTGTATCTTTTCCTTCTGGTCCTTGTATTGCATCTTTATTAAAGTTAAACATGTCACATTGCTTAACCATACACAAGATACTTATCAGAATAATAAAGGGTTCTACAGCCAACATAGTTTGTACCGTAGTTTCTACTGCAGTTTTAGTTTGTACTTCTGCTGTAACAATTACTTATTTTATATTTTGCCATAGCAATGTTATACTGCTCCTATACACACCGTAATTGTAAAACATACTGTGCTTCTGCATTCATTTAAAGAGCAACTACTTGATAAGTACAAAGTAATTAAGCAATAAGACATGACAGGCAGTGCACTTGTGGGGAATTATTGCACTTCTCAGATGTCTTGAAACATACGAGACTAAAGGTTGAGTGACTT
Source organism: Antrostomus carolinensis (assembly GCF_000700745.2). NCBI lineage: Eukaryota > Metazoa > Chordata > Aves > Caprimulgiformes > Caprimulgidae > Antrostomus > Antrostomus carolinensis. Next base: position 19,491 of record NW_010292128.1, read on the forward strand.
CAGCCACCTGAGAAGTGGAATAACCCCCCAGAAATGCATTGCTTACCATGGTTTATTGCTATTTTGAAATGGAAATTATGAAACTAAAATAGGAGGAAAAGATTAGATCTGTGCATTTATGGAGGATTACTTATACAGGTATGACGTCACTGTCAGCTCTATACGTGCTCTGAGAGTTCTTAAAGACATTTCAGAATTAGCACGTGAAAAACACAGCTCATCTGAAATTGTTGTTTCAGCACTTCTCATTACCAACTTTACCTAGAGTGGCCCCCCAACATTTCCCTGCAAAATCATATTTATATTCTCAGTACAGACTTTGTCTCTGATACTAATCACACAACCTCAGGGGGTGTGGTTATTCCGAAATAATCATACCCCCTGGAGGATTAGAGGCATTTGGTTGCTTCCTTGCCTTGTAACACCCCAAGGTCATTATCTCATGATAATCACATCTCCTGGAGTTGCCTTATTGCTTAAGTGTAACACTAAATTTTAATTACAATGAAATAGAGCTCTTCTGGTAGTTTATACAACATCCTGTGTGTGCAAAGCCAGATGGAAATAATGTCTAGCTTTTACTGTAATAGCATGTGGTGGACTTGTGCTCCAGTGCAATAAATGATTATGTTTTTGTTGGGTTTTTTGGTGAGAAAATAATTTTGAACTGATTCTGCAACATACTACTATCAAATTTAATTTGGGGTCTTATTATGGTTCTGATTTGTTGTAAATTCAATTTAAATTAAAAAAAATATATAATGAAGAAATGCATCAATATCATTCTAAGTCTTTTATACTACTAATACTCACTACTGAGTTTGCTGAAGCTAAGGAGCATGGTATTTGGCTCTTTTGACATTTCAAAAAGTCATCAATAAGAAATTACTTCTGCATTGAAAACTGAGATAAAGATTTCCCAAGAAAGGTCCAATTTTGTAAAGGAATTTAAATTTTGAAGTCCACAAGTTTCTCCTTTTGGCAAGCAGAGTAAAATACTGTATGATGCTTTTGGTTAAGAATATAATTGCCTATGTATTTATTAAAGCATTTTCAGTTGTTTACACAGCAAGATTTTAAAACATTTTAAGTTTAAACCACTCTCTGCTTTGGCTAGAGAAGTTGTGATGTTTTTTATTTACTAGTCTTCTGACAGGATGTTATATTTGAGGGTATGGAAAACGCAATTTTTCAAATCAAATAGCTACAAACATATAAGCTAATATTAAAGTCCAACATCTTAAACAAAAAAAAAAAAGAAACCAAACAAAATCAAAAGCATCAGATCTCTTGGACTACGTAGTACTATCTGAATGCATTATATTTATAACTGCTTCTACACTGGTTTGATCCCAGTTTGAACTGCAGTTGTAACTTGAAGTCTTTAGAGATAGATATTTGCTGTTCATTCTTAGTAACTGTCTTACTATAACATAACATTTCTTCAGAGAGCTTTCAGGGCTTTAACAGAGTTGTTTTCCTTCTATTACTCTCTCTCTCAGATATTTACAAGATAATATGAAATTACTTGCGAGAATGTTAAAACTATATGAAACCAGGTTTTTCATGTTTTATTCTGTTGTTTTACCTTTCTACAATGCAACTTAGTCAATTCAATGTTAACATTGAATTTAACTCTTGAAGGTGCATGTCCTAACACTTTTATTTTTATAAGTATAATTTTATTTTTATTATTAACTCAGCATAAAAATGTTATGCTCTGCCATGATCACAGCTTAGTTGTGCTTCTTACATTGGAATTCCTAAATTTTTGCTTATAGCTGAGGGTTTCAGACATATCACTCTGCCTCAACAAGTCTCTCTCTTGATCGATGCCTTTTCTCCGACCCGGTGATACTTTCTTGGAAACCAGTGATCACTTTCCAGCTGATGAAGATACTAAGCTTCTGCATGTTCCCTGAAATGAGTGGCCCTCAAAGAAGACTTTATTAGCATTCCTCATCAGGAAATGAGAAAAACTTTCCTAATGAGGAAAAACATAAAAAACATCCTTTAGTACACCTCACAGGACCGGTATGTGAGATATTAGAAATTAAATGGAATTTTTAATTTTTTTTTTCAATGTTATCTTTGAAAAGAGACAAAGTCTTTCCACATATGTCCTGTGAAATCAGTAAATAATTTCAGGAAGAGTTAGTTCTAGCTTGTGGTAAGAGAGATCTGTTGATTTCACTAGGGTTATGGTGGTGTGGCAAATAATAAAATTTGACAAATCCTTCTGAGAGAAAGTCACATTGATTCTGTTGTATGAAACAATGAAATGTAATCAGCTTTATGATGTGGTGAAATTTGCTGTCATCGACAAAGGTTCATTATTTTTTAGTAGTACTGAAGCTGAATTGCCTAATAAAGAAATATTTTTTTTATTTGTGTCACCTTTAAAAATAAAAATTAATAACAAAAAAAATATATAATTGTACAGTGTTAGGAAACAACATCACTAACTGTTGCGCAAAGTAACAATAGTGTGAATATTTCACCCTTACCAAAGCCTCTTATCTTGTTCTGCTCTTACACATAGGTCATATTATGCACTGCTTTGTGCTAGTTTGACAAGAACTAATGTGGATACTTAAATATTTTAAAGGCTGCACATTTCAGAATGATAAAATACTCAACTGATCTTCCTTTCCTGTTGAATTTGTGGTTAATGATAATATAATTTAATCATTTTTAAATCTATTTTAACAACAAACACTAAAAGTTCTTTTGAGGAAAAATCTTCAAATAAGGCCATGCAATGACACTTTTAAACTACAGTTGTTTTTTATTCAGCCATAAAATCTATCTTTCATATAGAAACCCACTTACATGTCTTACTTCAGTGAAGGTTATTTGTAGACTGAAGGTCTTTTCTTGTCAAGATATGATGAATACCATGTGTGAAGACAGAAGAGCATCAGGACCTGTATTAGCCGGAAAACCCACTGATCTGTGAATAACCTAAAAAAGAAAACCTGAAGATTAGCAACGTCGCTTTTAAGAATGATCCATCAAATTCAACAAGCAGATTCACAGAGATGAATCATCTAGTTCCTTTTATTCCAACAATACAGTAAAGGTTATTTCCCTTCCTTACAAATAGAAGTTCTGAAATACAAGAAATATAGACTTGTGAGTGTTTTTAAGTTATAAGGCAATGATTCTACATTTTTAATATAATGTGCTTTTTAAACATTTTTTCCTTTTATTTGTCAATTGAAGTAGGTGTGGCTTAGCCCATCCAGTGCACTGCTAAGTTGTGTGATTATGTCCCATTTTTAGATAAGGTTATATTTTCTGTAAAGATTAAGTCCTCTATCAAACCCATTTAGAAAAGCACAAAAATTAATTATGTATTTTAACACATTTTCATTACTTTATCACAACATATTGAACTATTGCTTCCTCCTAGCTTGAAAATCCAGTGAGATCATTGTGATAACCTTCTCTGATGTCTGATAAAGACTATGGAATTTTCCTCAGCCCTCTCCTCTCCTCTCCTCTCCTCTCCTCTCCTCTCCTCTCCTCTCCTCTCCTCTCTCTTTCCCTTCCTGTTTATTGTAATAAACAATGCTACCTATGATTGAAACTGCTTTCTTCTCTGTCGACTTTAAATTCCCTTTTTTAACATTTCTTTAACATTTGTAAAGAAGGTTACTTTACAGTATGTATACCAATTCTAACAACTGGTATTCTCATAAGAATTTTGCATCTTGCTCCTATTTCTGGGAGGACAAGGCCAAAAAACACCTTTAAAAAGAACACAGAGAATTTAGATGTGAGGTTAATTTTATAACTTCTGTGCATTTGGAAAGTAAATGGACTATCTCCAAGCAGCAGTTCTTACATTCTAGAAAACAGAGTAGGTGGATTATCATTATGGGATAAATAGAGAACAAATTAAACAGAGCGCTTCAAAGAAATTGCAGTAAAGCATACTTTTTATTTCTTTAATGGAGGAGAAGTGAACAGTCAGTGACGAGGTCATGGGAAGCAATTATTTTTACAAGGGTTATGAGCAGAAAGCAAAATTTTATCAGTTAACTTTCATCAGTTAATATGAAGATATGATAAGTAATTTTAAATATGGCTATAATACAGATCTCTGTACACCCAAAAGGCTCCTCTGCTTGTTCATACTGAAGATGCCTTCTACTATGCAATATAAACATTTTGCCCCTGTTAGTGCTGAACAGGCATCATTGCTGTAGATGTCTGTGTGGTAGGGAAGGGGTGACCAGTGTGACACATGGTATATCCACCAACCTGGGGATGATGAGCTCAGGGCTACTCCTCTGCTTTTCCGGCCCCTGGAGGCACAGAGGTCCTGAATTCCTCAGGTTCTAGGTTTACTGACAAAAGTTAAAGTAGTTGTCTTTTCTGTTAATATATCACACGTTAGCTCAAGGCCAGAGTTTGAATCAGTCTACTCTTAGTATGCATTCTCTCCCTAAAACAATCTTCCCGTAAAAAGTCTTAGACAAAAAACTTCTAAGTACTTCTGACTTTCCTTTTATCTATATAATTCCAGATTTTACCAGACATAACAAAATTTTAACTGTGAACAAGGGAATTACAAGAATTTTTAGGAGCCATTGGGTGCAAAAGTTCCATTTCTTGTCCCTTTAGATAACTAGTAATTATTTGTACTGTGATATTAAGCTTTTTGATAAGGTTATTTATATAGTAATTTTCATTATGCAAATTAAATAATAAAATAGCAGCAATGTGTCATAGCTAATGATTTGTAGTTGCAGGAATGAGAACCTTATGGCTTGAACCATCTCAGAATATTTAGAATAACCTTGAGGGCATTTCAACACTTAAGTATCATCCATTTAAAGCTCTTAAAACTAATAAAAGATGAGCATAAAAGCTAATCTCGTCTCTTTGTAATAAAGTCTCTATTTAGAGGGGCTTCAGGATGTATATTTAGAATTTATGTTTTTGTGAGGGCCAGGCTTATCTAAATATTTGTCTTTTTTGACACCTGAAATTAAATTACTCATAAAATACTAGGGTTTGTCTTGATGACATGATGAAACTGAGCATGGCAGCATGAACAAAAGCACTGCAGAAGAGGGAAATTCCACTGATTGTAGGAAACTTGAACATAGAAAAGGCCTTGAAATGTATGTCTCACCAACAGGAATAGCCATAAAACATATGTGAACGCAGAAGAAGAGTCCATCACTGATGCTTAGATGCAGTACTGCAGCAAATTGAAAAGCAATATGTTAGAATTTGGCAGTGAAAGGCTACCTGTGTTATTGATTTGAACTTGTTTAAACAACTACCCCTTCAATTTAATAACCCATGCTGATGACGTTAAAGCAAACTCACTACTAAATAAAACAGAGAGTTAGAGACATGTTGCTTGATATAGCAAAACAATGAAACAATGTAATTAGGCAATAATGTTTCTGGCACTGGAGTACGCACAGCAATAAACTGCTTTTGCGGTTGATTAAATGCTGAAGTGAAGCAGAGCGTGAAATCTTTCTCAGAGGAAGGAGTTGCCTCTGAATCTTCCCATTACCTGTGGATCTCTCCACTTCAGTAAGGCAGCAGGTCTCATTAACAATTCTGTGACCCTCAGCTGTGGGTGTTAGGAGTGTAGCCTTTGGAAGATCCAGGAGATCAGCATTTACTTCACTTCAGTTCATTTTTTTTTGCATCACCGTGTGCTCCTATGAGCAGTTCCCAAAGAGACTTTCACTCACTGGCTACTTATCCTCTGCCTTCATATACAATGCAGTAAGGCTATCATAACACAGTCTGGGAGATACTGGCACCCAAAAGAACATACATGATCAGCAATGGGTTCTGTTATATAAATTTCAAACACTCTGGATAAATAATTTAGTAACCTGGTTTCCTTCACTTTTACAGTTAGGATATAAATGCAGAATACCTTCCCAGTGCTCTCAGAATTAGAAAAAGAACTGAATTTTTAGGAATTGAAAGCTGTGTTGCATCCAGCTCCTTCTTCATGCTGTTTCTGAGGCATTAAAACATGTCTTACTGTGCATTTTCTGCATTGAAATCTGGTCTATAGATGCTTATCAAGAATTGTAATGACCACTATTATTGATATATATATAAGGCTATCTTGAATAATTTTCTTCTTCCTGTGTGAAAACCCCAAGTTATATCCCCATAAGGTAAATTACACAAGACAAAGCCATCATGTCAAATTGTTTTGGTAAAGAAGGATTTGGAATAACTTTGCTATTGGACAGCACCTCATTTTTTCTCTAACCTTTGTGTCTTTTTCTAGATGTGTTCTTCCTGTTTGTGAGTACACTGTTACAGAGTAGAAGCATTTTCTTTTAGAACATGGTGGAAGAAATAATCTCAATTATAATTTAGGAACAATAATTTCTTAATTATTTCCATTTTAATTTTTAAAGTGGACTAAAACTCCTGCTTGAACTCCTAAAGATCATAGCTGCATTTCCTAAGAATTCTGCCACTTTCTGTTAAAGTACTTTGCAGAAAACCTAACTTTCAAGGATTGTCCTTGGTTCGGCCATTACATAATTTAGTACTTCTGAATACTTCTGGGATGCTCTGAAGTTACATTTTTATATTTAAAAGTCTAATTGCTAAGTTCCTAGGTGAGCTTTTTAAATGCAAATTTAGCACATATACCACCTCCATTCCTCTTCTGCTCTTATGATCATCAAATCAAGCAACCCTCTGTCAGTCTAGGCTTCCTTCAGATTTGTAACCTGAACTGAAATCTTAATGGCTCTTCCAACAATTAAATCTTTGACAAAAGCTGGTATTTCTTCACTGCAGAATGGCATGTTCAACAAAATGGCTTCCCTGGGGCCCAATCTCCATCTTTAAACAAAAACAGTTCTGGTTCTCTGGAGACATTATATTTATTGAATGTAAATGTCATAACAGCTTGACAGGTGTTGAGGCTTGTCTGAATTTTGTGATCTGAAGCTGTAGTATCCTACTGCCTGCCCCACAATTAATCTTATTGTCTTTGTAGGGTCCCAGGGTCTATCTGCCCAGATAACAAGGGGCAAAGTGACCTGTCAGTTAAGCTTAGAAAAGTGCTAAATCCTAAAAGAGCACTTAAATCCAGCACTTAAAAGGACCTCCTGTACAGAATTGCCTTTCTTACCTTTCAACACTTTCCCTAGATAAGATGATGGAGGAAGGGCAAGAGAAAATCAAAAAACAAACTTAATAACACCTTCCCTTCCAAAGCCCATGATTTATAACAAGATTGTGAGAACATTCTGAAGCTATTTCATGTTGAATTACTGTATACCTTTACAAGTGTCTGCTAAACTAGGAGTTCATGACAGTACTACTTGTGTTACTCTCATACCGTTCCTTGTGCTGCCACTAAAATTTAAAATGCAGTACATACAAAATAGATCTATAAATTCATATAATAACTATCCCAACAAATGCAAACTCATTCTTAGTAACCATAAAATTACCTTCTGTTATCTATCACCCAGTGAATTATAGTTTCATCACTTAGAACAGCCAGAAAAACTGAATAACACTGCCTGCCTACCCACTATTTCACTGTTATATTCAGTGCAAGTGCTGTAGCTTGCAGAGAAAAAGGATAAACTACAAAAAATTAAAGCTGAATATATGGTGTGGTAAATAAGGGTCATGTTATAAGCTTGGCACTGAATATAATTTTTTAAAGTCAGCATCTACCTCTTTAGCTTTTAGTTTGAACCAAAATATATCAATATAATTTTCGTCCCTAGATATGTCAACCAGGTTCTTACATTTATGGAGCATTCCGCTGTCAAATTACTTGCAATAAACACGTAAACATAATAACATACACAATCTGCATAGGTTTTAGTAGGGTAAAAATTAATATAACAGTTTCTTTGACAGAGTGTTGGGAAGGGTAAATTCCACATTGTTAATAAAACCTTGCCCTAGTTCTTCCCATCTCTTCAGAGCTGGAGGTGGCTCCTCTACCACTGTCACCAGAAGCAGTGGCTGGGTGCTGGCATGATGGCGTAACTCATTGCTATCACAGGTCAATGCCAAATCCATGAGCATAGAAGACCCATGGAAAACCCACTTTCCCTTCCCTGGACTGGTATTGTATCCATCTCACACACTGATCAGTGAAGAGACAGAAACACTGCTGCATGGTTTGTCTGACCCATCGCAACTGTAGAGATATGAGCAATGAAAACTCAGAGGAAGCTGTTTGTGATTAGAAAATTACAGATATAAGCTATTCAGTAATTTGATGTATGTTTGAAATAATTGTTGCCTGCTCATGTATATTACAGGCACATAAAAGGCTGAATTCATCAGTTCAATTATTTTTCACTAATTATTTGCTCAGTCTGTTTAGCACCGCGAATGCTGTGTGTGAAGCTAGGATCTGAATTCTTATAAAGAGGAACCGCTTTTGAGGAGCCTTTCAGTGGAACTCCTTTTTTAATTCTGCCTTCAAATAGCTTTGTGTTAAAAAAAAAAAAAGTACTGGCATTTGGCTCTTGGAGAATGGATTTCCAACTTAAATTTTATCTAGATTCTGTTCCCCAGAGCATGTGTTATGATCTTGTTTTTCTCAAAAATGTGATAAGAAGCATTTCAAGCTGTATTTCACAATTTATCTAGAGCTTATTCATTCAAAGTGTGATAAGAACCTTTTTTACTTTTCCAAACATATAAATAAAGCTTGACATCAGTCAGAAATCAAGGTCTTTTAACATTAACATTTGAAAACTGTGAATTGTCTACCACAGAACTTTGATGATAATGGTCTTATAAAGAAATAAACAGGAAGGTCAAGCTGTCAGTATACAAAGAAGAACTAGAACATGCTGTCTGAATAAAACTAAAAGTAATGTTAACTGATCTGCTACAAAGCACCAGGAATAATTTAGCATTTTAACCAAGCAATTGAAAGAGCAGATGAATACTTTTGCTTCATAATAGAAGGCTTAGACATTTGGACAATGAACTTCCATAAACCATACTTCTTTTTGTTTTAATATTCATGTTTATTATCCAAATAGCCTTTTTTTGATGAATTAGCAAAGCTCATTAAAAAAGCTTGAGACAAGCTCAAAGGATGGAAAAAATTATCTCTGACATTAAGATAAAATGCACATTACCAGCCCTATTCTGATTGTTTGCTCTTATGTGGAAGTCTTGGATTTGCTGCACAGCATCTGACTTGTCCTTTCAAGACTCTGCATATCTTTGCCTTATTATGGTCATTTCCTCTTCATTTCTTCGGACTTTGTTAACCCAAGTCTCTCTGCTCACTTTCTTTTTTTTAAAATCTTTCCATTATCCTTGCCTCAGTGCCCTCCTTCATGCATCCTGTAAGAGTAGGTGGGAACTTTTCTTTCTTAAACTTTCTCTCATTGAAATCTCTTCAGCTTTTTTAGAAAGATTTTTAAAAAGCAAAATGAAAGGGAGAAAAAAATATATTTTAAAAAGCTACCTAGCATTTTCACTAAGTTCTTGTCAGTTGATATTCTCTTCATTACTTTGATTTATATGAGGTTTTTGTTTCTTTATCCAAGCACCTTGCAAATAAGGAGTGACTCCATGGTCATCAGTCAAGATACTTCAGCATGAAAGTTGTGTGGAACAGGAACTGGACTTCTGTATAAATGGCACGTTCAATACCTACTTCTAACGAAATGGAGCATTAATATATAATTAATTCCAAACTTGATTGATATAGTATCAATGCAGCAATTTATAGAGTGTTTTATTAAAAATTGCACCCTGAAACACATTCAGTATTAAATACAGCTACAAAATTACATAGAGTGGAAAAACTATGAAGCAAATAAGAAGTAAATACAAGATGAACATTTTGTTTTCCATGTCCCTTCCAGTAGTGCCTGAATACTCAAAACTAGATTAAGAACTCCAGTGAATCTAAAGAACTGCATTTGAGGGAGTAGAAGTGGATGTTTTATGTAACCATTATAGTTTCTTCTTTTATGGTCTTGCTGTTTCGGTGGGGGGGTTTTTTGGTTTGTTTGGTTGGTTGTTTGGTTTTTTTTTATCTCACAGAGTGAAAAGAACACTGTAATGTTTTGGTTTTGTCCAGTATGCTGTCACTGCTCTGCATCAGTGCTAGCAGTCAACACAATTCCTCAGGTGGAGGTGAACATTTTTTTTCTGATGAGGTATTTCAGCAAACAGTAAGAGTGAAGTATTCTTTTCAACAGACTTATCTGCAGCTTTATTTACAGATTTTTGCTCACTTTTCAATTGGATGGCAGATTTTCAGAGCTAATTAATTTGCCTAGGGTCTTTAACAAGATCATAGTTGTAACAATGGCACAAGAGAAACTGTTTAAATACTTTTTCTCCCAAGAAAATGCTACTGTTTATAGGAAAACAAGCAAAGAAAACATTGTGATGACTAAAATATATCAGATGCATACCAAAGTTAACTGATTCCACTTAGATGATTGGTATTTGAAAGAATTTCAGTGACCTCAAAATAGATAATTAGACAACCCTATTTAATGATAACCTGACTCTCAGAAATGTATCAAAACCCCATAATTTGTTGTCCCTTTCGTTACCTAGAGTTTAAAATTTCACAGGTTAATAAGATACTTGAGAAAATGAAATACCGATTCAAATGTGTCAGGGACTATCATCATAATTGTAAGAATTCAGCCTGAAAGGTCATGTTCCTTTCCAATATCTTCTAAAATATTGTTTTCCTGTAACTAATAATATTAAATTGATTTTTTAGCTGTTTTTTTTTTTTCCCCTCTCAAAGTGTGAATGTATTTTGCAATTAATAACACTAACTGTACATTAGAAGGAATTAACACTTCAAATAGTAGCCATGGAAGTGGATGTTGATGTTGTATGTAGGTAGAGTTGTTCACACTCCTATGTTGTAATTTAACACACCTCATTTTATGATTAAATCTTTCAATATAATATTAAGTTTATTCTAAAATTGTACTTAGATTTTACGAGGAAATTTAAGGACTGTGTCTACTGCATTATTTTGCAAGTATTTAAATTTAAACAAGGAACAATTGCTCCCTCTAGATCTAAAAGAAGACCTCCAGACATACACTACCTATGGGAAAACAGAAGAGCTTTTTAGATGTCTCAGTGTCTGCATATTTAGGTGTATTTTCATGTCAATATTTAGCAGCTTCTTTAGACAATGAGTTGTGCCTCTATTCTAAGCTAACCAATACAAATATTTTTAATTACTGCACAACATTACGGTTGTACCTGTATTCATTAAAAAATCTTGCATGGCACAATTCATATTCACCCAAACAGAATGAAGAGGCAGAAGAAGCATCCTACAGGCAACTGACAGAAGTCTTACAATTGCTAGCCCTTGTTCTTGTGGAGGGACTTCAACTTACTGGATGTCTGCTGGAGATACAACACATCAGAGAGGGAACAGTCTAGGAGGTTCCTGGAGTGTGTGGATGATAACTTCCTGACACAACTGGTAAATGAGCCTCCCAGGGGAGGTGCCTCACTAGACCTGCTGTTTACAAATAGAGAAGGACTGGTGGGAGATATGGAGGTCAGAGGCCATCTTGAGCTTAACAGCCATGAAATGATAAAGTTCTTGATTTTTGGTGAAGTAAAGAGTGAGCAAAACCACTACCATGGACTTCTGGAGGGCAAACTGGCCTGTTCAGGACACTTATTGAGACAGTCCATTGGCAGATAGTCTTGCAGGGCAAAGACGTCCAGGAAGCCTGGACACTCTTCAAGAAGGAAGTTTTAAAGACACAGGAGTACGCTGTCCCCATGTGCCGCAAGACGAAACGGCGGGGAAAACGACCAGCCTGGCTGAACAGGGAGGTTTTGCTGGGACTCAGGAAAAAAAGGGGAGTTTATAATCTCCGGAAGAAGGATCAGGCAACTCAAAAAGAGTACAGGGATCTCATTAGGTCACTCAGAGAGAAAATTCGAAGGCAAAAACCCAGCTAGGACCCAATCTCACTACTGTCATAAGAGATAACAAAAAATGTTTTTACAAATACATTAACAACAAAAAGAGAGCCAAGGAGAATCTCCATCCTTTATTGGATTTGAGGGGGATCATTTCCACCAAGGATGAGAAAAAGGCTGAGGTACTTAATGCTGCCTTTGCCTCAGTCTTTAATAACCAGACCAGTTATCCTCAGGGTATGCAGCCCCCTGAGCTGGAAGACAGGGATGGAGAGCAGAATAAACCCCTCATAATCCAGGAAGAACTGCTAATTACCTGCTACACCACGTGGACACTCGCAGGTCTATGGGCACAGATGGGATCCATCCAAGAGTACTTAGGGAGCTGATGGAGGAGCTTGCCAAGCCACTCTCCATCATTTATCAACACTCCTGGTTAACAGGGGAGGTCCCAGAAGACTGGGGGCTTGCCAATGTGATGTCCATCTACAGGAAGGGCTGGAGGGAGGATCCAGGCAACTACAGTCCTGTCAGCCTGACCTCAGTAATGGGGAACATCATGGAGCAGTTCATCTTGAGTGCACTCACGTGGCTTATGCAGGACAACTAGGGACTCAGGCTCAGCCAGTATGGGGTCAAGAAAGGCAGGTCCTGCTTGATCAACCTGATCTCCTTCTATGACCAGGTGACCTGCCTTGTGGATGAGGGTAAGGCTGTGGATATGGTGTACCTGGACTTTAGTAAGGCCTTTGACACTGTCTGCCACAGCATTCTCCTAGAGAAGCTGGTGGTTCTTGGCTTAGACAGGTGTACTCTTTACTGGGTAA
>NW_010292129.1:0-41296 GCF_000700745.2 Antrostomus carolinensis
CACCATGAACCTGGAAGGGCTTGAAATGATAGCGGTTCTGGTCGTGATTGTGCTTTTTGTTAAAGTGTTGGAACAGTTTGGGCTGATTGAAGCAGGTTTTGAAGGTAAGGGACTGCTTTTCAGTGGTTTGTTGTGTTTCTGCTCTGGTTCTTCTCTTGCGGCGAGGCGAGGGGCACCTGTAAGCTGGATGTGGGACATGACCTGAACCACCTGGAAAGCGACGTGCACATCACCAGCTGTGGGGCGTTGGTGTTAAAGTTGTGATGATTTTCTTTCGCAGGAAAAAATAAACTGGTATCCTGAATACTGCAAGTATAAACCTAGGTGTTAAACAGAGATAAATGCCTTAAAATCTGAATCTCATATTCCTGTTTTATATCTGTGAATTTAAACTAGTAGGGGTCAAAGCAGCTTTCAGGATGTTAGTATGTAAATAGTTATATTGCCTTAAAATTCTTGTAATCTAATCAAAATTGTTTTGTAATTTGTTCACATTTTCATCGTCTGTACTGGGATTGTTAGAATACCAAAATATATATTTTATAGAATTTAAAAACCTGTTGAATATTTAATTTACTGTTTACATTTAAAATGTGCTTGAGGAAAACCTACAATACTCAGATTCAAAATAAGCAACTTCAACATTTACTTAGGGCAATCAAGTGCAAGTTTTATTGCTTGATGCTCTGTTTTTCTTCGACCACCTCTTTTCTTCTTAGCAATATTGTTTGTGTGTAAAGCAGGAAAAAAGAAAAATAAGAAGCCTATTTTATTTTAAATGTGCATTTTATTTTTAAAAGCTAGTGGAATATTGATTATTTTTACCTTATTTCTAGAAGTTCAGTTATTCTTACCATGTGAGGAGCTGGTCTAAAAAAAACCACGGATTGCAGCATGGTTGATAACACAATGATATTCATTGCATCCCAGGGTTTTATTAGGTTCCAGACTGAAATGGTCTGTTTCTCAAATATGGAAGAAATATTGTATTCTCAAATCTTCCTGTAAGCTAGCATTTCAGTACAGTGTATATACTTATGCCTATGGAAAGGGGAACTTTGTTGACTTGAGAGATTGTGGTTTCATGTGTTAATGAGTGAGAATATAACTAAAATTTGCTCTTATGAAAAGGTCTCAAGTAATTCTTTCAAGAAAAACAGCCTTCTCTTCAAGTGATTTTAAATAGGGAAGTTCACTCAACTGTTTCTCTATGTGTGTTGCTGTCTTGTGTGGACTTGCTAGTGTTGATTACAGAATCTGGAAATCCTGCAGGGACTCACAAAAATGTGTTATGAAGTGCATTTTTGTAAGGAATTTATGTGTCCATTAGAGTGCATTATATTGAGTTGCAACGACAACAGAGAGATTCCCTTCAAATATATGAACTTCTGCTTTTCTTTTTGTTTTAATTGTAAATAGAAATGACAATCAACTTGAAAAATGTTATGATAAAAGTTATCTCCACCATTAGAGTCTGCAGAGATTCAGAAAAAAATCCAGTGGAATTTACCATTTAGGATGGTTGGCAGGTTTCTATGTGCTCTGTCGAGTCTGATTGTCACATCTGATTGGGTTCCCTGCCAAAATTTAGCACTTAATTGTCTGTACTTGTTTTTATGTCTGGAGAAGCTGATAATGGAAAGACAATTAGAAATATAGTGAAGCTACCTGTAAGTGGTTGTAAGATGTCTGTAAGAAATAAGTTTCTCATGCAGCTGCCTGTTTTATCTGACTCACTGGCCAAAAAACTGTCAGTCTGCATTTGCATGAAGTCTTAAAGTTTCTTCTTACCTAGTGCAGGACAGGTTTCCAGTATGCCAGCTAGATGAAACCACAGAAAGATGTACATGTCCCATTCCTCTGTGGTGCTCAGCTGCCATGAATGAGACAAAAGGCATGTTACATGGGAATCAAGTAATAGATATAAACAATGATATATGAAAATAGGGCTTGGCTCAGTTGCACAGACTTGTGAATTTGTTCTCTTGTAGTTCAGGAGCAGGGCAGATTTATTCTTTTTTTTCTTGAACTTGAGAATTAAAGATCTGAATTGATTACAATAGAAAAAAGAGTATTTATACACTTTTACTGGGGAGTTGAAAAAATTGTTATGATTTTAAGTATCAAGGATATTCATTTCTACCCATGAATGAAAAGTACACGAATCATAAAACTGCAAATGTTAGAGATGTTTGTAAGTAGAATGTTAAGAAATAAAGGATTTTTACAAGTGTACTCAGACTATCCATGTGCTTTTTTAGAAATCAGTGAGGAAGTTGCTCACAGTTTTCTGAAAATGTTGTTTGTTATAAGGACATTTGCAGTTGCCTAATTTTGAATAGGTTACATCCTTTTTTCTTTTTTTTTTTTTCCCCTCAGAATTTAGTATGTCCCAATGAAATCTTTTTTTCAGGTTTCATACAAATGAATAGTTTATGTCATATAAAACACATCCTACATCTGTCTGGAAATCATCTATAGATTCACTAATAATCTGTAACACACTGCACTCAACACAAGATGCTAAATCTGAGCTCTCTAAGTCATACCGAAGCTTTGGTAGAAATCTAGGTTTCAGATTTAGTCCCTGTCATGGTAACAAAAGCTTGAAGCTAACTTATCTTCTTTCCTACACTGGTTTATCATGATTCTGAACTTCGTGAACCACTTTCACATTGATTTGGAAGAATCAGTGGCAATTTATGTAAATCAATAACAAAATCCCATTTTCCTCTTTTCAATGTCATAATAACTATAAGTGTAAGTAGTATTCTGCTTTCTTCAGACTCTTCAATACAAATAATATGTATAGTAATCGTGTGCAATTATTTTCCTTATTTATGACAATGATAACATTTGCAGAATAAAAATTGTATATACTTGCTTATACTTGTTTTCTGATGTATTGCACCCACTTAGATAACAATATGCTTTCTGTGGTTTTGCCCAATTGCCTTGAACTGCTGAGTGATTCTGTTGTTGCAGGAGAAGTATTCTCAAATAGATGTTTTTAATATTGTATGACAGCTCTTACAGTGATAAGCAGCAGAATAGATTTATACACTTTTGTAGCTTGTGGGTTGCAGAGACTTTATCTCTAGGTTAAATATTATTTTATGATGTATTGCACTCGCTTAGGTAACAGTATGCTTTCTGTGGTTTTGCCTAGTTGCCTTTAACTGCTGAGGGGTTTTACTGTTCTTAAAAAAGTATTTTCAGATAGATCTTTTTAATATTGTATGACAGCTACTAAAGTGATAAGTAGCAGAACAGATTTATTTGCTGTCACAGGTTGCGGATTGCACAGACTTTGTCTCTAGGTTAAATATTTAACTCTTCATGAATTAGATTATATCTTCCTTAATAAACTTTACTGATTTTTTTTTTTTTTATTTTTTAAACAGGGGATCATATCAATGTCTATAAATATCTGAAATGTGGGAGCCAAATGGATGGGGCCAGGCTCTTTTTGGTGGTGGCTGGTGACAGGGCAAGGGGCAATGGACAAAAACTGGAACACCAGAAGGAACAACGGAAGTTCCAGACAAACTTAAGGAAAAATCTCTTTACTGTGAGGGTGACAGAGCACTGGAACAGGCTGCCCAGATTGGTTGTGGAGTCTCCATCTCTGGAGATGTTAAAAACTCACTTGGACACTTTCCTATGCAACCTGGTGTAGGGAACCTGATTTGGCAGGGAGATTGGACTAGATGATCTCCTGAGGTCCCTTCCAACCCCTACCATTCTGTGATTCTGTGATTCCATATTAGGTGTAAGTAGTAATGTATTCATACCTAATAATGAAAGTTTGTTCACACCTAAATATAAATTTAAAATTAATCCTATTTCTTGAATGGCAAGTTTTTCCAGAAGTCATTCACAATTAAAACGAGATACAAGAACTGACCAATACTCTTATAGCAGTTAGTACCTCTAACAGGAAAGATGTCATTGTGAAATGTGGATTCCGTGTTTCTATATTATTGATATCTATCTAATCTCATAACTTAGGAACCCTGAGAGTGGCAGTAGTAGAACTTTACAGCTAAAATTGTAATAATAGAATTAAATTACTGAAACATTTGATTCGTCTAAAATGTCACAGCAGTTTCTGTTTCCATTTTAATAATTCTGGCTATTGACAACTTCCCATTCAACAGAGCAAAACCATTGACGCATGGGGAGTTGCTTGTGATATTTACAACTGCTTTTGACAAAGACTGGATATGACTGGAAATGAGGCCGAAGCTACTTGTGGTTGCTCTGAAATTAGCAGTCACTGAAGCTGTTTTGTCACCCAGGCTATGATCTACTGTGAATTTCAACATTTCCAGTGATGCCCCTTTTCACGGCATTGTTCATGGATGGAAACGGAGGAATATTCGTTTCGGAGGATTCGTAATAGCTAACACTTCATAGTAGAAATGGCTTGTAATAAACATAGGGGTTTTTCTGACATTTTTCTTTCCTTAAGATCAGTCTTGATGTCAAAGAGAGTTATGCCCAGAATTATGAAGTACGAAAGCAATTATGGACCAATATGTGAAATGATTAGCCAGAGCTGACAGTGTGCAAAAGAAAAAGAGACGACAGAAATTTCAATATTAGCAATTTCAGGCATTCCTTTGAAGTAATTTGTTCAATTAAATCTTCATATATAACACGATAAATTGAATTAAAACAGCTGTTGAAACAAGTACTCGCATGCGGATGAGTGAGCAGTAGATAGAAATCTTTAATGGAGAACTCCAGTGAAGTTTTCCTTGATTAAATATTTCTGCTTAAACAGCACTAGCAAGTCATTTGTAGACAGTGGCATGTATTGTAGTTGCCTTCAGCCCTTACTTGCCTGCTTTAAGCTGTCTGAAATCTCTGAATCATCTTCTGAAGGTTAGTCCATAGCTACTGAAAAGCTTTCTAGTGTTCCCAGGTCAGTGTCTCCTGAAGAGCTTCGTTTCTCAAGACAAATTGTCACTCCTGATGATAATGTTCTTATCTAGTTTCTTAAATCCACAGAAATCAAAAGTAGGTAAGTATAACTGCCAACGAGGAAGAGATGTCAAAGAAATAGGTAGATAAAGAACACTACACTCCGAGTTATCAATACAATACCTTTTGCAAACTTACTAGTTCATAATTAACCTTTTAAAAAGAGCAAAAATATTATACCCAAGTAAGCAGAGAGTTGATCAGAGAACTCTCAGCTTTCCTCTGGGGTAGATAGTTGTGATGCAGCTCATGAACACAAGGGTCTAATTCCTGTTGCAGTTTGATTATTAGTTATCTCCTACAGAATGGGACTTGGAATCAATGGCAATTGTCTTATCTACTATAAAATGGATGAATACTGGAACCTTATTGCTCAATTTTACTCTTATTTAATTTTAGATCATAACCTAGATAATTTTATGAGAATAACCTGGGTATGAGAAAGAGGTGGGATTCTGGTCTGTTTTATCTTACCCAAGGAGACAACTTCTGATATTTACTTCCCGTACTTCCTACTGACTACTCAATACAGAATTTATATCTTCAAAGTATCTGTTTTATTTATTTACTTTTAATAAGTAAATGCTACATTCCTACTGTCAAAGAGCCACCATAAGCAAAGGAAAATTATATACCACACAGTGTTTGCCCATCACTGTGAATGTCTACTTTTACATATTCTCCACAAAGCTGAATTCCCTTTTAATGAAAATCTGTAAATGCCATCTAGTTATATTTATTGACTCTCTTTTTTTGACTTTTTCACTATCTTGGTTACAGTAAATGTGGGTGGATGTGCATCAAAATATGTACAATTTCTATCAAGTTTTGACAACAGTTATTACTTTTCAGTACATAAGGCTGAAATAGCAAAAAAAAAACCCCAAACCTGCCTTTTTTAATTCTCAAAAACCAATAAAACTTAAATTAATGTTATAGATTCTTTTTTAAGCAAGTTATTTAGAGCTAATTGGTTTCATGGTCTACTGAGTAGAAGAGTAAACATTTTCTAAGAACAGTTTGTCAGTGATTAGGAGGAAAATGGCATACTGAACTTGGTAGGAAGAAGGAAACAACCTGAATGGTGAAATCAGGTGTACCCATTCTGTTTAGAAATATATAAGTGCTAATAATAATTTCTGCACTTTTTTTTTCTGTAGAATTCAAAATGCTTTACAACGATAAATAGAATTATCTCCTGATGTATGCAAATATATGAAGAAAATTAAGCCAGAGAGTAGTAGATTTCACAAGTTGATACATGAAGTAAAAAGGACTTGTCAGATCATGTGCTTTAAATTCTTGTATGCCACAGGTCAATAACTTTCATCCATTGTTTTTTTTAATTAATCCCATGGCATATTTTGATTAAACCATGAAATACGTTTGATGAAAAGAGAGACCAAGTGAGCACAAGGATCTTTTTTATTTGGGATCTATCCATTAAGGTCAGTGATATTCTCAAATTGTGAGGATTACAGGCTTTCTAAAGTTAGGTGCAGACAATCCAAAATCTTGACATGTTCTGAAGATGACAAGAGAAGAAGGAATAATCACTTCATTTCACAATTTATTCCTTTTTGCTGCTGTTAAAAAATAGTGTCTAATTCATTTTTTTCCCCCCTTGTCTTCTCCTACTGAGTAATGTTTGTTTTTTCTCTGCATCACTCCCAGATTTACCCTCCCATTTAAGCAGACAGTATATGTTTTCTGGCTGTGTCAGTCGTTTAGTATATGTCTCAGAAATCAGGAAGATCACCTGCACTTGCTATATTATCTCAATGATGTTACCCTTGTTAATATGTTTACTTTTGTTCCTAATGCATTTTAGAAATTACCAACCAAAATATAAACTCTAAAAGTTTATCCCCAGCTTGTTAGGCCTTTCAGTAATGGATTTCTCCTTTACCTGTAGTCTTCTACATAAGTTTTCTTTGAGTCATTCTATACATTGATTCAGATTGTTCTTTCCCTTTTTTTCTTATGTTCACTATTACTCTCCCATTTATAACTAATGTAGCTAATACACCACAGAAAAAAATGTGTTTTTAAACAAAGCTTCTCTCTTTATTGCAGGATTGTGACATTTTGGCCATGTAATGTATCTTCCTATAGAATTCCTAATTTTTAATATATTTTTCTGTCTGATTTCCCATCAGTCACCTTCACTCAAAATATTCTGCAGCTTCTGAAAGTTAGGGGTTTTGGCACACCAAAGACATATGGATTTAGATACATTAGATACATACATACACTTTGAATTCAGACTGCATTCATTTTGTTCACATACAATGCAAAGAGATGCTCAGCTTCGGCCCTTGTGTTAACTTCCAGTCCACTTTTGACCTCATGACTTTCTAGTTTAAGGATATTTAAAATATAACTTGTATAATATTTATCTCAGTGTTTCTTTTATCAGAAGTGAGCAATTCCAAATTTTAGGAACTTAATTTCGTGTGATTTCAAGCTGATGTTTCCCTAACATCACAGATTACATATATAATTGTATTCTGTAGGTTGATAGGATCCCTGTGAAAACCCTTACTAGGTTTTGATATGTCCTTGCATTGTTGTGATTATGAGCTTTGCACTATGATTAACTCAGTCTGCTGATTGCTTTGGCTAATCTCTGACCAATGTACTATCTTCTGCACTCCACTGTAAGACTCAATGATACAATTCAGGTAGATCCATGTGGATCAGCATTACAATAATCACATAAAAATGGCTTATTTCCAATTATTTTACCTTTTCATGCTCTCACTTGTGGAGTAAGAAAGATTGATTTTTCCTGGGTTTTTTTTTTTTCAGTTGCCTGATTAGGTAAGCAATTTCTGATTGTAGAATCTTTATTTCTGATAGCCCTCACTGTCATTTTCTGATAACACTGCAGAAGCATCAATATGTATGCTTCCCCAGGCATATTTTCATTTTTGTATCAATAGTCCAAATTTATTCTTCTTCAAAAAAATAGATAGAACTTGAATCATCTAAAACAAGCCACAACAGCCTTTTCTTCATTGTTGATAATGTGAGATAATGAAAGAAAAATATATTAAATTAGGTGAATACTGACTTATTAATCAGATATTTATTTCCCAATAGTTATATCAAAGTTATTGTAGGAAATACTGTGTACTTTTACATAGAAGCAATAAGATTCTAAGTTTAACACTTATTACTAACAACTAATTCTAACATAGAAAACTCTAACTAAATAAGCCTTTATGTCTGAAGCAGAATAGAGAAAGGGTTATTAGAGAAGTAAGTTGTTTAGAACATTAAGGAAAATATCTTCACTGCATCATAGTGCATAACACTCATCAAAATGTAGGAACATCAGAATAGACTATTGTACTTCAGGGTCTGTGTCAGGAAGGTTTGATAGGCAGGTGTCAGCACAGACACAATTCATCTTCTTTATGCCTATATGTTCAGTAGATCTCATTTGGTTTCAACTTTTATGACAAACTTCATTTCTAATTTTTAATTTTCTTTTATAAATGGCTTTATTTAAATATCCCTGCGAGAGGGGAGCAGGATCGAAATCCACCTGACACTGTGTTTTAGGTCCCCCCAAGTTATTTGCAGTATGTGTAAGGAGTGAAAACCCTATGCCCTCTCTTGTATTAAATATAAATTATTATACAAGTATGTGTGTATATCTTCTGTATGCATTAGGAGTATTGGAGTAATTTTATCCAAAACTTCTTTAACATGTTGATTGATAAGGTAAGACAGCAAGTCATGTCAGTGAGGCCCAGAAATGAACTATTTTCCCCTCTCATCTTGCTTTTGAAATGGTCTTTCAGAAGATCAGTCATCTTGCAGCTCATATTATTTGTTGTTTATCAGACCCATTTCCTTGGAAAATACCTGGCCAAGGATTTCAAATGCATCAAACAAGCCATCTACAAGCCAGTTTTTTCTTTTGGTAGCAGAAGCTCATACTCATTCAGCATTTTTTCTAACTGTGCCTCTACCAAGTGATGGAATGGATGTAGGTTCACTGGGGAAAGCAATTTTTGCTGGTGGAAAAAATCATCTATATACAGCCACCTCTTGCCTCTTTCTGAGGAGCTTAGAGGATCAACAGAATCAAGACACAAGACATCACCTTTGATCTATCATTCAAAAAATCATAATAATGTGCTAAAAGTCATATTTTATAATGTTACTTATTTTCTCTTTGGTTTCTTACTCTTCTCTTAAGCACTATTTTGAGAAGCAGCCACTTTCTGAATATTAAAATTTTTGACTGAGCTAATAATTAATAGACCTAAAACATTCCTATTTAAAAAGTAATCTCAGTAAAAACTGAAGTTAAAGATTCATCACAACATACTTTGATAAGCTGTCCCAGCATTTAATTACTTTCAATGCTAGAAATGTGTATCCACTTTTGGCTTTTGATGCTGTTTAGCTCAAGAGCTACCTATGTAATACCTTTGCCTATTCTTTACTAAATTTAAAACACTGTGTAGTACCAGATAGCTTTAATCTTTGTAGATTAATTTTTAATCTATGTTTAGGAATTTATTCACCTTTTTCTCTTAAAAATTAACTACTTTAGTACTTGTACCTTTCGCTCTCCAGGTTCAAAATAAGTTTTGTGGTTCTCTTCTCAACCTTTTTCAGTTTTTAATAAACTTCTTAGAGGATTCATATTCAAACTGGACACAGGATTCAAAAGTGTTCTCACACAGGTCAGAGGTAAGAGGTAATATCCCTGTTTTGACAATACTTAATAATTTACCACTAATTCTTCTGAGTATTAATGAGCTCATTTTATACTTTCATGTAAAATAAAGATACATTAGTGATTCTTCACAGAACTAAATACAAGGGTGAATTCCTATATTTTTAATTAGAAGAGTTCATTAGTAAAGCTTTGGTAATTTTATTTTTTCCTTTGAAATAACCATATTAAAGATGTGACTTTCTGTTGTGAAGCCTGATATGGATTAGTACAAGTGTACCACCTCCTGTTGTTTTTTTTTATCTTAAATTAGCATACCATAAAAAGTGAAGTAACATGTTGAATTAGGAGTTCTGCTTCCAAATTTTTCCATTTGTTACTGGATTGTCAAACTAACTTTTAGAAAAAATTATCTGCAGTTATTTATCTTTATGAATATAGTTGAGTATAAAGATGTATTTTTTTTTTCTCTTTGGAAGATCCTCATTCCTCCCAGTATCATCTTTTTCATTCCTTCTTAAAGACTTATTACTCTAGGAATATTACTTCTCATTATTGTCCTGGTTTTTGCTAGGATAGGGTTAATTTTCTTCCTAGTAGCTAGAGAGCACTGTGTTGGTTTCAGTGAGGGTTGTTATGAGAAGAAATGTTGATAACTGCAAGGACACTGGGCTTGGGCAGTTTCCAAGAACAGAGGACTGGAAGCAAGGAGCGGGGAAGAAAAGTGCAGTAGTTAGCAAAACCCAGAACTGACAGTTGGATGTGCCAATAAGATATTCCATATCATAATACGTCATGTTTAATATATTAACCAGGGCAGACCAGAAAGGGGAGATATCATCTCAGGGATCGCTCGGGCTCGTTTTTCCAGGATTGCGATTTTGGTTTCGGGGTTCTTTTCGCTCCACTGGGATTGTTATCAGCAGGTGGTGAGCAATTGTACTGTGCATCATAGCAAGTACATGTTTGTCTGGATCTAGTTGAAGCTCGTTACAATCTTAACCTCAGCCCGTTTCTTGGAACTGAGCTGTAACTGGCAAATAGGTCAAGACCTTGTGCACTGCCTTTGCCAGGCAGATACAAGGTGAAAAACATCCCCACTCATCCGTCAGATAGCTTGTCAGTGTAAGGTCTTTTCTCAGATAATCACTGGAGGGAATCATTACCTCTCTCTGAGTCAACCACAGGTTGAGCCTGCCCTGGTTTGGACTCTTAAGGTATTTTTCAACAGTGGACAAAACTGTGAGTGGCTGTCCTAGTGAATGGCAAAATTCAACAGGTGGTTAATCAATCCAGTTTGCAACTGTGTTTTGTACTGAAGAATAAATCACAGTTATTGAGTCCTCATACTCATGGAAGAAAAACCTTTATTTTCTTGTCCTGTGACATCTTGCTTTAAGGGTGAGGGAAGCGTGTGAAATAGTGCCACAGAAATAAAAGTGTATGCTTTGGTGCCATGGCCCATTAGGAGTTAAATCCTCATTATACCCACAAACTGACCACAACATCTATAGAAATGCTGGGATTTTCCTGACTAAAGAGAAGCTGTGAAAGTGTTTTCATGTAATTGAACAAGACCTTCCTAAAGATTGTGCCATCAGGCATCAATTAACATTGGTAATGCAAAGGTCCATTCAGTCCAACCTTCCACTCTTGTCCACCTCAGTCTTAACACTCAAGAATCAAACCTCTTTCTCTTTGTTTTGTTTTACACGATCTCATAACATCTTGAGCACCCCTAATGATTCCAGAGCCTCTCTACATTCATCTGTATGAAATTAAATTTGAATTTGAATTTCAGAATGAAAACACATTTGCAGTTACATTCTGGAGTTAAGATCTCTGAATTTCACTTTTATACCTCTGTATGGATACTTACTGGTATCAAGAGCAGCAGAAAAGGGATGCGTTGATACTGCCCATTAAAGAAGCCCACAAGTTGTTGGTTTTCTGGTTTTGGTTTGTTTGTTTTTTTTTCCCGTCTTTCTAAGCTTTTTTTTTTTTTTTTTTTCTATTAAAGATCAGTTTCTTTGAGTAGTTGAATGGGTCTGTGAAATAGAAAGATTGGATGCTCTCACGTTTTGGCGACTGCTTTTCATGTCTCTGTACAAAAGGGTGATAGTAATGTCAGAACCTAGGAAAATTAACATCTGTGCCCTTGGGTGTATGTGATTATTGTTTCTTTTTCTTCTCTACCATATATCCTATCTCTTTCCAGGGATGCTTCCACAAGCAAGAAGTAGTCAATATTCCAGTCCTAGGAACCAAATCCCCTCTCACTTCAGGAAGAAGGACATTTACAGCAGACACTTTCAGGTGACAAACAGGATCCACCTTGGGCCTAAAGAGAATCAGTATTTTTATTTTGAAATTCAAGTCTGAGGTGATGGTGCTGACAGTTAGAAGTCCATTGCTTGAGGAAGTAACTGGTTTTAATACACAAACTTCTTTTCGCACATACAATACATTTTAATATAATAAAGATTAGGAAATGTCTTCAGTTTGTGATAGGCCTTCCCTTTTGAGTCTTCTGAGTCTCCAGGCATCTTCACCGGTGTCTGAATGTATGATTCAAATGCAAACAGTTAACAGTTTCCTGATGAAGGGCAAAAAGGTTACAGGAGCTCTCTATACAATTATTAGTACAATATTACTAGTAGGATTGCTTCATGAACTTTCCTGTGGCTGGGTCCCACCTGTCTTGGGATAATTTTCAAATGCTGAAAGATCTTAAAACATTTAGAGGTATCAAGGTCATAATGGCTTAACTAGCTTTATGGGGTTGTACTGCAGCATATTCTAAGGTTATGCTCTATACCATATTTTATGTGCACTGCATGTAGTTGTGACTCCAGCTTTATTGTGTCACAAAAAATTTGTGAGTCTGTGTATAACTGCTCCTCCTGTTAGTTATGTAATTTATACACTGGCAAAATGTCAGCACTTGGAATTATTTAAGGGGCAATTTTCCTTCAAATTGAGTCATTTACTTCCAATCCTACGCTGTTTTTTTTTTTGGACTAAGAAACTTTATCTGTCAGGCCCTTCAGAAATCCTGCTGACATTTTGCAAGGACTTCAGCATGTGTAAACTTCATGTTCTGTCAGGTAGCACCAACAACATGAAAGTATGAGGTCCTTCTTTAGGTTTGAAAATCAAACAAGTCTTGATAATATTGGATATATTTACCTTCATGTGCTAACCTTCCAGGAGCCTTAAGTGTGTTCTTAGGGAGTGGAGCTCATATCAAATGAGATCATGAGTGGGAAGTTCATTCAGAATGATGCACTATTTCTCCTATTTTTCAGACTGTGACCAGTTTGTTTTCTTTAAAGCAGGTCAGAAGTGTCAGTCCTTTAGTCTGAGAATTGAGTTGTCCCAAGGATTCCAGCAGAAAGCCTTTCTCATTAAGATTCCCAGTCTATGCCTTTCTTCCAGCCTGACTTTTACAGAAGTCCTCAGAAAAATAAATACAGTCACTAAGTGCTAGCCTGGTTTTTACGTCTGGGAATCTGCTCTGCCTTGCAGTGAAGGTGCTTCAGTTTTGTCTCTGTTGTAAGTCTGCTCTCACACAGCTCAGCACAATGATTCTCATCACTCATACTAGATAACATTCAATATTTAAGCATCTTCTACACAACAGGGACATTAAACAGAAGTGCATGTCAAGGTAAACCAAAGTATTTTCTTGTCTTCTGGTCAGTAGTCTTGCTCCTAATCTTCACCATAAAGAGACTGCCTATTTTAAATGATTTATTTTGAAATATTAGCACACAGAGCGGGAGATTGTGTTGGAATTGGCTCTGGAAGTGACAGGGAAGAGCCACAAGATGTGATCCTAGTGCACTTCAGGCGGCCTCAGAGATTCCTGACAACCCCTAGAAACCATCTGAACTTCCAGCCATGTCTTCACCAAACACTGTGGAATTGCAGGTATTTCTACTGTGTAGCTCTTGGCAAGGCAGTTCCACAATGTTTCCTTAAGGAATTCACACCCTACACCCTCTTAGCTTGCTCCAGTCTGCTGGATATGGTGGAACAATAATAGCAGTAGCCCTGTAGTGAATTTGTGTCCTGACAGTCACTTCAAAGAGAAAGGAAGGTTATTTAGCAGTAAATGGAAGGTACAAGCAAGCATGTAAAAAGTTTTTGTTCCTCAGAATCTGAAGGTGTAATTGAGGTTCAGCTAGAAAACTTCCAAAGTGTAACAATCAGATGGATTTAAGGAGCACAGCTTCCTAAGTCGCTGTACAGTATTAATCCATTAGCCTATGGCTGTCTGCTTGATGTGGCAAAGACATTAACAATATAGATAATGACATCCATAATGCATTTGGGAATGCTTTTATCAACATCCAAAATAATTACATGTGGTATAGTGGCTTCGTATACCTACTGCTTAGAGTAACTCAGTAACTTAGAGGTGAGATAGGCTTTTGCAACATCCAGTCTCCTCTGAGCCTCTTTTGTGGTTTATCTACTGCAATTTACAGTTGTTTTGTTTAGCTCACATTAATGTTTTTCCTGTGCTTTTCTTTGAGATCCTAGCTCTGTGTTTGCTGTAGTATAACTCTTGATGATTTATACAATACATCACATCTGTACTGGCTACCCAGTTTAAATTACACTTCTGTAACCTGACTTACCAGTTTTCATACCCTGCAGCCAACCCAGTCCAACTCACAATGGCTAGAGCCTTTTGCAACACCAGATATGATTCAAGCACAAATCATTCTCTAACACAGGGTTTAATTTTTTTTATTCTGAGATGACCTCAGATGGTTTTATCTGCTGTACTTTCGCAGCCATAGTCACATGAATATGATCACTGGACATCTTAGAGAGGTAATGGCCTTTTTGGTTGATTCAGCTTGTGTTTACCTATAACATTTGTTTTGGGCAATAATTTGGCAATAATTGCTTAATGACAGGAATATAGCCCACAGTTCATCATCTGTGAGCAAATGTGTGTAGAACACAAATCAGCAATGGAGTGCATAAGCAGAAGAGGTTTCCTTTCCACAGACTGTTTCTCAGAATTGACTGAAGAAAACATAACTTTCAAGCTACCCCAAGCAAGTATTAGGAAAGAGAGACTTCAAACTCAATTGGGCTTTCAATGAACAAAACAATTTTACTCAAAACTAGTAGCTACTCAGTTTATTCAAAAGGTCCCTCTCAGCTGGGAGCCTGTCTCTGACAATGGTGTACAGAGCTCAGAGGAGCATTGTGTGCCAGTCATTAATTCTTCAGGCTCGCCCTAACTGTTGGTGTTAAATTTGCTGCCTTCCATTTGTCTGGCATAAGAAACATGCTATAGACAGTATAGGTTTTGAAATTTCATATTAGAGTTCCCACTATATCCCCAACTAAAGGGGTGTAATCCTGCTTGCTACAACTTACTACTACTCATTAATTTTATTGTTACAGTACCTTTCTTATTGATGCTTCCTCTGAATTTGGACTGTGCCTGCCATGAATATGCAATCTCTCAGACTCATCCTTTTTAAGCAGAAACTTCAGCATAGGATATTTCTTAACCTCTTCTGTTCTAAATTATTGCAACTACTTGTAATAATGTTCTCTTAAAAATGTACTGTGTGGAATGTTTTTCCATCTATACAAAGCAACAGTAGAGGTAACACCAGGAAAGCAAGTCTGCTGATGTGGCAAACCAAAAATGCAGACCAAACATACTGACGAGTCAATCCATGCCACAGCTTCCCCTTCTACTCAGCCCTGGTGAGGCCCCACCTAGAGTATTGTGTCCAGTTCTGGGCTCCCCAATACAGGAAGAACATGGAACTCCTGGAGCGTGTCCAGCGAAGGGTGACTAAGATGATTAAAGGACTGGAGCATCTTTCATATGAGGAAAGGCTGAGGGAGCTGGGCCTGTTCTGCCTGGAGAAAAGATGACTCAGAGGGAATCTGATTAAAGAAGGGAGAGTATCTAGAGGGTGTGGCCAGAGTCTTCTCATTGGCACCCAACAATAGGATGAGAAGCAGTGGGCAAAAACTGCAGCATAGGAAGTTCCACCTGAACATAAGGAAGAACTTTACTGTGAGGGTGACTGAACACTGGAACAGGCTACCCAGAGAGGTTGTGGAATCTCCCTCCTTGGAGATAATAAAAACCCATCTGGACAAAATCCTGGTTCATGTGCTCTAGGAGTCCCTGCTTGAGCAGGGTGGTTGGACTAGATGACCTTTAGAGGTCCCTTCCAACCTCAACCATTCAGTGATTCTGTGATTCTGATTCTGTCTCTGCTTTCCGTTTCTCACAAATGCCCCACACCATCCAGCAGCAATACTGCAATGCCACATTCAGTTCATCTGCATGTGGCTAGCAAGTATCTTTTATCTCTGGTTTAGATCTTGTTCAGTTACATTTTTGGACAGTGTCTTACAACAGCAGCTGTAGTGTTATTTGTTCCCAGTATTAATCACTGGTATTAATTAATTTTTGTTGGAGCAGCACAGAACTGTTCTCCAAAGCAGAATCAGAGAGGAAGTTCTAACTGCCTACTCTCTTCTGGTGTAGAAACCTATGCAGTGCTGATATTGGCTTTTTGGGGTTGTTAGTAGATTACCTGAGTCAATGGGGCTAAAACAGCTGCAATAGTCAATTATTTCTGTTAGGAGACATTTTCTTTATGACAGGAGTGAATAATGTAGGTTTATCCCCTAAGGAATTTGTATCAGCATATGCTGACATTGTGATTTCCCAACAAATTGTTACCCACTGTAACAGGATCTGGTGCTCTTGCATGTAATAGCAAGCATATTCTTTGGAAAATTTCTTCCTTTTTTATATTTCTACCTGATTACAACCCTTTATGTAGTTATCCAGTTTCTTCAAAGGTGCTCAAAGGCAGGGCTTTGCATTAAGCAAATGAATATAGCACAACTGGAGATCCCGAGAAGAGTTTCTGTGGAATAGGGTGGTCTTAGGAGCAGCAAATATCCACAAGCTCTGATTTACTACCATCAATAAAAAAATAAAACCAGATCTTCCCCTAGAATTTCATACTCTCTAAGCAGCCTTTCTGAAAAAAACAAAAGATCTTCATTGATGTTCTGATGCTGGCAGTTCTATTTCAGGAATAAGGAATGTAAACTGGAAATATAAAAAGGATACCAAAAATTAAGCAGAAACGAGTTATAACTTGGAATCACCAGTTTGACTTAAAAACTCAGCATTCTAGTTAAAATCTCAACACATGTGATTGTTGTATAAAGCTCATGAAGGTTTCATAGATTTCATAGTAAGTTTTTATTTTTAGCAGTAAAAACCTGTAAAGGGTTCCACTGTGTACAGCAGTACTTTATTTCTCATATATTTATATAGAAGTAATTGCTCAGTGTTTGCAAGTAATGTATGATGCATGATAAAAGGATTGCTTTATAAAGGAATTTCCTTCACATTAGAGCCTAGCATGTAATTATCCATTACAGAAATTGAAATGCAATTGCTGGACTGCATGTTTCAATCCTCTTCTGTTACCCAACAATCACATTTAGTTTTTAATTGCTAATTTTCTTCTGTTGTCTTTTGGCACAACCATTATATTTCTTGTTCTCATCATCCCATTTTGGGCTGTTTTCTACCCTGAAGTACATACATTTTTTTTTCAACAGTTTAGTGTAATTGATAATTAACTGTTTTTGCACAGCAAACCAAGTTGTAATCTGTCTCTTAGTTTCATGGTCCTTATAACTGTGAAAACACCTATAGCTTTCTAGCAAATCTTTTGTTGCATCTATCATGCAGATCGGCCCCTTTCAAAAGTGGTTTCTAAAGTTCAGCACAATTTTGGTTCTAAATAATACATTAGTTACTATCTTCAGATAAAATGTATATTTTGACCTTATTATATGTAAATAAAATAAGGAGAGCATTTTTTCTTCTTTATTAAGTGTTTCAGTTCTAGATTGTAGGAAGAATCACTGTGTTCTCAGTAGCAGTAACAGCACCATTCTGAAATTGGGAATTCCTTCAGTATTAATTCTTGTCAACCTAGAATTACGTTGCCTATTTAGAGAGGGTAAGATGGAGAGAGGAAAGTAAGAAACTCAGAGGCAGAGTGGCAGACATTTCAGTATCTTGGATTTTCTGTGACTGAATGCATATTTTTTGAAGTAAGAAGCAAAGTCTGGCAAAATCTTTTGGTAAATTTAGTCTGATATTCAGTATATCCTGTGATTGTTTCCCCACTGTGTTTTACTATTTACTTAAAGTTTAAAACAAAAAGCAATATATGCAGTTTGAGATTTAATCTGGAAGGAGAAGAGCATGTGATTTAACATGACAGCATGATATACTGGAGTGGCAAAATGCATACTGGGGAAAGTCATAATTTGATAGGCACAAGTGTTTGTGCCCATGTTGTTAGAATAGAATACTAGAAAGAAGAGACCTGATCATATGAAAAAAATTGCATATAACACTCCCACAGTTTGAATGCATACATGTTAATTCTTTACATAGCAGTTTACTATGGGAATTAATGTGGTAGTTTAGCTTACATGTCAGACAAACAAGATACAGCCGCTCAAAAAACAACAAAGCCCCCCCCGCCCCGCCCAGCCCCTCCTTCTCCCCGGGCCCAGGGAACAGGTGAGAGAATTGGAGGGGTAAAGGTCAGGAGACTTGTAGGTTGAGATAAGAACAATTTAATAATTAGAGTAAAATAAAATTAAAATAGTAATGGTAATGATAATAACATATATATGAGTGATGCACAGTACAATTGCTCACCACTTGCCGATAGTGATCTCAGAGGAGCGAAAAGGAACCCTGAAACTGCAATCCCTGAAAAGTGAGCCTGAGCTATTCGCAAATGAATCCCCCCCCTTTCCAGTTAGCCCTGGTTAATATACTAAACATGACATAATATCCCATGGAATATTTTATTGGCAAATCCAACTGTCAATTCTGGATTTTGTTAACTACTATACTTTCCCCCTCCCAGGACTTTGCACTTGCAAACTACCCAAACACAATGTCCTTGTACCTTATCAACATTATTCTCGTAACAAATCCCACACCAAAACCAAAACACTGTGCTTTCTAGCTACTAAGAAGACAATTAACCCTATCCTAGCAAAACCAGGACAATTAATAGTGATTTATAGAATAATATATATTTCAGTGCAAATAAAAGAACAATTTCTAATTATGATATATGTTGTTCAGTTTCCTGCATAGCTTAATAATAAAGGCTTGAAAATAGCATCTAACAATAAATGGTTTAGAATTTAGTTTATTAAAAAAATGGATGTTTTGCTTTTTTTCCCCTCCTTATATAAAAATGGATGAAATCATGCATGCATGAGGGAAAGAAAGAATTTCTTGAAAGATTTGGAATAGAACTGGTAAGTTTTTGTCTCTCTTCAAGGCTAACAGTAGATTAGGCACATTCCACATGACGTATTTAAGTTTATTTTAGTGGTTTTTGATATGGTCTACCAATTTTTGATGTACAATTTTCCATGAAAGGTTTTTACACTAGCCCCTCTCATTTGAATGTTGAACTCACTTTACAGAGACAATATGAAATGCATATGCATACTTCATTTATAAACCACAGCATTTTGTTTGTAGCATCTAGAATCTAATACAGGACTGAACATTCAGCTCTGCACATCCAGCTTTAGATCTGAGTTTTAATCAAGCATTTGTGCCAAATGTTGATTATCTGTTAATCAGCTCAAATAAACCTGAACCTGAGTATCACATGGCACATGAAAAGGTCTATTTTTAGATTCAGAGACAGTCAACGCTAAGGTAGAATTAAGATTCCAGAGATGAGCTGCTAGAAAGCTGAACTGGAAAATATTTTTTACCTGTATGGGATTGAGTTTTTGCTGTTTATAGAGAGCATCATTTTGCAGTCAGTAACAAACAGCAAGCTTCTAGTTTTTCTGTTCTTTTACTCATAACAGAATCCGTGAGGTGTTTAGTATGAGAGTGGGGAAAATGTAGCCAAATATACAGTGCTGTGGTAGACAAACTGATTACTTTGTAAATCTGTCAAAAACTGGATGGATTAATAGGATTTCCCTTTGTTCCTTTGTAAACTGTATCTGGATCTCACTCAATTTTCCTCAAAACTGGCAGGCTGATATACCTTTATTTCACTTTTGTGATAATTGTGAAAGTGATAATTATCACTGTATTGTACGGTGGTTTTCACTAATGAAATTCGAACTGTGTATAGCTGGAAAATTGTATTTAGATAAATACAATTTAAAATTGTATTTTAGATTGTATTTATCTGAAATACAGTCTAAACTTTTCTGGGTTGAACAGCAAATTGAGAGCTGTGCAAGAAAAAATATTCTCATGAGATTAGATGGAATTAATGTTTCCTGCTGCTCTTTAACATTAACAAGTGCATTAAAAAATGTTCATCAGAAAAAAAAAGAGGAAAAAACTCTTTCAATTTTCAGAAATCAGTATCTTAAATCACTAGTAGCCCTCATCTCATCTACCCCTTAAAATCAGACTTATCTTTGACCGTGAAACTTGTCCTCATGATGGTTTTTCTCTAAAAGAACTGTGAGATTACTACATTTCTTGTAAATGGTAGAGTACTTTTGATAGTATAATGATTTTCACTAGAGATATGCTGTATATCTATTTTACTTGTGCTTGTGTTTGGTCTACATCAAGAATTTTGGTTATCTTCCAAGCGAAAAAAATGAAAGCAAAACAAAACAAATAAAAAATCCTGAGCCATGAACGCTTTCAGCACCAGTCTAGGTAATATTGCCAAATTGACAGGACATACGCAATCTGTCATCTGTCAGGCTATTGCATTTGGTGACCAGCAATTCATTGCTAACCATCTGTTCAAGTCTTTTTCACATCCTGTGGTATACTTGTTTCATAGATTTTAAAAAACGTTAACAAAATGTTACTGACCTAATGTGCATTAGAATAAATGAATAGATTAATCCATATGGTTCTAGCCTAGGAAGTTTTTACAACTGTGTCCTTGACCATGGCATATTTGGCAGTGGTTAATTAGGCAGATCTACCAACTGGAGGGTCTCTTTACAGAAAATCCATGGAACTGAAATGATCATAGGTTCTGCAGCTATGTATCTGGGACAAATTCTAAAGAAATATGTAGGCTATATCTGCATCACTGTGAACAATTTATTGATATGTGCAGTATCTTATAAGGCATCATGTTGTTCAAATTTCATCTGAGCCAAACTTTCTCAAAGCTTAAGAAAATATGCTTCTATTGGGTCTTTATCTAGTCAGTATAATGTGAATGTTCAGAAATTTGATCTGCTTTCAGAAATATGGTTATAATTCTAAGCCTTAATTTTAAGCTAGTGTAGTTAAATTTTAAAACAATTCTAATTCTAGTGAATATATTAATAAATAATATTGCCTTCCTAGCTCTTGATCGGACACATGCACTGAGACTAGTGGTCAGTTTTGCAGCATGTGTTTCCATGGGCAACGGCTGCAAAAGCTCCTATGAGTAAAAGAGGAAAAAAAGCAAAGTGCAAAATCCTTTATGAACATCTGACTGTTGCCTTAAAACAGATCACAGAATCATAGAATGTTGGGGACTGGAAGGGACCTCAAAAGATCATCTAGTCCAAAATATTTGAAGTGTGCTTATTGACTGTAGGGAAGAACAGAAAAAATATGGAAAAAATGCATGTTTATGAACTTGTGCTTCACATTTTACTTTGATTTTGAAATACAAGGTCTTTCTCTCTGGGTTTCAATATAGTATTGTGCCAATCTTTTTGTTTGTTTGTTTGTTTTTTTGTTTGTTTTTAAAAAGCACTCACATTAGTTACAATTATACAGTCCATCCCTTACAGTATACAAGAAAAAAAGCTGAATAGTCAAATACCAAAATACATGACAGAAATCCATGTGGCATTTAAAAACTAAACTTAATTCCAGGTAATCTGGAGATCCTGTTACTAAAGTAGATTAACAGTTTATGGAATTGGAAGAAAAGCATAAACCCTTACAGATAATTTTAAAGTCACTGTAGTTTTTCAGTATATCAGTTAGGTATATTGAGTAAACAAATCAAGAATTTGAAGTGGATACTATAAACTGTTAGTTCCATCAGTTTGGGGGGAAGATGTTACAAAGAGTTAGGACTCATAGGTTTTAGTTAGTTTTGAATGTTTTACTGCTTCTCTGTAGGCACATGGCCCATATTAACATTATTAGTTAATTTATAATTTTTTCTATGTCTGATCATGCCAACCATAAGCCAGTTATGAGGAAATCCTTACAACCTCAGTATCCTATTTTGAAGACAGAAATTGCAGCATAGAAAGCCTCTAGGAATAGGGTCCAATTTACCCATCCTGCAATCTCATGTTTTCAGTTGTAAAACGCACACTTCTTCTATTAATGTAGTTTCTGAGAAAGAGGGTATGCTATTAAGAATCCATAGCATTTTCTTGGTTATAAAAAAAGTTGTGGGGTTTTTTTTAATTCTTTATGTACATTATTAGCATGATACTGAATTGAAGATGAGGATTAAGTATGAATAGTAAAACTTCTAAAAGTGTTGGAATTAAGAATATAATTCCCTTCCTTGACCCATCCCTGGTCCTTATTCATTTACTGAATATCCTGGATTTTGCAGGCTGAGTAGTTTTCTCACCAGTGTCTTTCCTTCTGTAAGTAACTCTAGACACTCTGATCATTAAATTGGAGAAGCAGATATACCAGCACGCACAGGAGACTTGGCTGCCACTTCCAGAGCCAGTGAAGGGTCACAACCTGACAAGTCTGTGACTCAATTCTTCTGAGGAGTCAATCAGAAGAAAGAAAATCACATGGAGGAGTGTCAGTTGACTATATTTATATAAATAAGGAAGATGTACTCTTGGCAGGGCAAATTGGCTGAAAGCAGCTAGGTTTTATCCTGTTATTAAAATGTCCTGTCAGGTGTCATCCTCTCGCATGTGTGTTCTCAAGCAAGAAATCATACATCGAAACTGAGTTTCTACTGCTTTATCTGAACTATTTCCACAGTTTGCTTTTGCTGAAAGCATTAGTATGGGAATCCATCCCTGAATGTGTCTGTATTCTGGGACACAACTGAAAACAGAACAGAGTGATTTGTTTGTTTGTTTCTCCCTTTTCTTGGCATTTTAGCTGTGACATCTCTGTGGATAACGGCCTTTCCTCAATTTACTCTAAGGAAGTTATTATTTTTACTCTTTTTAAAAAAATAAGTTTACTTGACATTCTTTTTCAGTTATCATTCTCCTTTACTCTCCTAAAGTCATCTCCCTGTTCTATAACATCTACTCATACTGCAGCTACTTGCTTTACTTGTCTCATCTCTTCCTATATTCATTCCAGTCTATATATTGCTCTTGCTCCTCACTACATCTTTTGTTTCATCCTCCAAACTTTAAAATTGCTCATGTGTTTGCAACATCAAGTATTTTCACACCAAGCATTCTCTTTCATTCAAAGAGGTAAAAGTTCAAACTTTTAAATCCTTCCTGTTATATATAACTAGATATCACATTGGTCTTCTTTATTATATACACATTATTTTGTATCCAACTCTAGCCACTAAAATGGCTAGTCTTATAGCAGGAAGTGCTTCGTTCCATGCAGTCCCTCCACCTGCAATAGTTTTACCTGTATCACTCGGGCTTTCAGTTGTCCAAGTTGCCTTACAGTTGGGATGCATAAACCTTTGCTTAATGCATGTTAGATGTTGTGAACCCTTTATCTTAGTAGCAAAAATAGATAAATAAAATTAGGTAGCTAGGTGTCTGACCTCCATCAGGTGAAGAATTGTTAATCAATCAAAATTGTATGCGACTGCGGGTCTTTCCAATAAGGAGTCTAAATCAAGGGTATTGCTCCGTTTATTCTGACATTACCTGTGCCTTGTCTTTTTTGGCTTTTTTTTGTTTCCTGGTCTTTAGTTACAAGCTAACGTTCATTTGATCTTTATACTGTTAAATAATTCATTTGATTCTAGTGGAGTTTGGATAAAACATCCCTGTTCATCTACTGACAATTAAAAAACACGCACTTAATCTTACAATCTATTGAGTTGAAGTGTATGTAAACACCAGTGAATATCTGAGTGCTTTGAGAACCCTCCATTTTTTTTCCCCATTGTACTCACCTCACAATTTGCAAATATGGCACCATAATATCCAACCCTAGCAGCATATACTAATTGCAGAGTCCTTATGGGATTTTATGGTATTCTGGCACTTTTATTTTGCAGTTCAATCTCCAAGAAGATATTTCTGAGCATTGATTAATTCCCTTTTCACACACTTGTGTGATTGTTAGTGCTTTAAAACCAAAAAAGGAAGTTATGCTTCAATAGTATGCAATTAACGATTGATTTGTGACTTGTTTGTGCAAAAACAGTAAAATAGACCTGAAATTAAATTTTAATATTCTTGCTAAAATAATTCATCGTTACTGCTGGAATTTTGCATGGGTGAGGAAGCCAGAGATTTTTAAATTATATCGGATACTGCTGGTGTGTCTCATTCTCCTGTCCCGGAACTTCTGTTTTATTTAAACTTTGGTGCAGTTATTTGGCCTAAGAGATCTGGATTTAATTTTGTAAACAGCTTCCTGGATTGATTCAGCTTTCTCTTCAGACCTTTCCCAGTTATTTTATTGCTACTAACTAGTTCTTTAAGTTCTATTGTGTTTTGCATGCTTTTCATTGTTACATTGATTGATCAGTTCAAAGTCTGTTTCCCCACTCTTGGTAGTCATATGACCTGGTATAGTACCTCATGAAAAGGTAAGTAGAAAAATGTTAGCTACGTCAAAGTGCAGTGTCTGTTTTTTGGTTTGTTTTTTTTCTGAGCTCTTCCAGAAGGAACTTTACATGCATGTTCTGTATCATTCTCATTTTTATAAAGCACAGAACCCACTATGAGTGCTCTGCCAAGCTGACACAAGCCCACGCAGCAACTGCATACAGGACTGTAAGGTATCCAACAGTCCTGGATGGTCAGAGCCACTTTTCCTGCTCCAGCTGGTTTACCAGTTTTTCTAGAATATAAGAATGGTATCCTAAATATACATATGTCCTAAATATCCTACATACATATGTATGTAGATACAAATTCTGGCCAGAGAAAAGAAACAATATCCCAAGAAATCCAAATACATTCAGCTCTAGTAAAAGGGAACCATGCAAATAGCATATAGAATGGTATTTGAAGTATTCTATATCATATATAGAAGAACAAGTTCAAGATGTTTTATGCTTTGTGGGAAAGAAAAACATCCAGAAATGTCTTCCACTAAGAAGCTGAAAAGGTATCTTTATGCTCCTTAAATGGTTTTATTATCAGTTGCTAAAAGCTTTTCCTGTTGTCCTTAGTCAAAGCAAAAGATCTTTGGCTTGGCAATTTGCTTTTCACATTGAAGTACAGTCCAGGCCCTTGTGCCTTTTTTATCCCACTAATCAGAATACAACCATGGATATTTAGTTTGATTTACTACAGGTTTCAGGTGAAATAAGTTTAGGACTGTCCCTACTGAAGCACAGTATGCCTGGCCAAACTGGCATGGTCTTTCCAATAGATTGTAAAAATGAGTGACTTTGAGATCTTCTCTGAAGTAATGGAATCACAGCGTTATTTTAGCTTTCTGAGATAATTACATGCACGATCCATTTACATAGCTGCACCTTTTCTTGGTCCTTAACATGTCAAGGCCCACTTCAGCTGCCAACTGAACTATCCAAAAGCTTTAATTACATATGCTCTACAGTTACCAGATGTTATTTTCCTCTTCCCATTATGAATAGGGACATTGCGACAGCTTGCTCTTTCAGATTTTTTTTATTTATTGTCTGTTTCTTGTTTTCATCAGATCTTTTGCTTGCCCCTACTAGACCTTGGCTTTTTCTTTTCATTTGTATATGTACACTCTGGGTGAAGGCAGTGTGAATAATAAAAACATCTGTGGAAATTGATCATATTTCTTTGAATATTGAAACAGCTGACCACATGTGCAACACTTCATGAGCAGAACTTCTTGACCTACAGCTTTAGAATAGAAGCTCTCTCCCAGATGAATCAAAAGCTTCACATACTGAAAATTTGCATATTAATTTTTACACAGAAGGCACAGCTACCATTCAACTGAAACCATATATCATAGAAAAAACTACTGAATTTATATAACCTTTTGTCCTAGAAAAAAGAGGCTATAGCTAGGCTGGCATGTCATAAAATCAGGGAATCATAGGACAGTTTTTGTTGGAAGGAGCCTCTAGAGATCACATTGTCCAACCTGCTGCTCAAAACTGGGCCTACTTCTTAAACAGGGTTGGTCAGGGCCTTGTTCAGTTAAGGTCAGAGTATCTTCAAAACCCTCTGGACAGCCTGTCTTAGTGTCTGACCATCCTCATAACAGGGAATTTTCTCCTTACATGTGATCAGAATTTCCCTTCTTGCATCTTGTTTGTTGTCTCTTGTCTTTTCTCTACATGCCTCCAAGAAGAATCTGCCTTCATTTTCTTACCAGCCACCCACTTGGCAATGCAAGGCATTAGTTACACTCTTCTTTACCTTCTCTGTTTGGTCTGAAAAATGCAGTCTCTTAGATTCTCCTTGGGTCAGCTTTGGAAACATCCCACCCAGTTCCATGGACTGGTGTCCATCCAGTTTGCATTCAGTGGTCCCTAGCTTCCCTCAGGGCTACCCATCTTCTTCCATGAACTCTACTTCACTTTGGCACTGGCACCAGGGACCAGAGAGGCTGTTGAGCAGATGTGGCCGGGAAAGTCCAAGACAAAAAAGGTATTGAGTAACTCAGCCTTTCCAAGTTCTTTGTCACCAAGTTCCCCACCTCATTTCATGCACAAGTTTTCTCCTCTGCTATACCATAGCAGGTTTTTTATTTGAGAACTGCTTATTTAATGATGCTATGTAAGAAAAGCAAGAGGCTAAGTCTGGGAATGAGGAGCAATGGGTACTGTGGATGATCCTGGCCTCCTATTGATTGGAAAGGAGGTACTTTTACCTGCTACAGCATTGGAGGGGAGAACAGGTTAAAAAAGACAAGCAGTGTTACTCTTCTGTCTCTCAAAGAAGTGAGGCAATGAGATCTGCTGTTTTGGCTGTGTCCTGTCACTACAGCCTTGTGGAAGCTAAGAATGGATCCAAGAACAGGTACTTTTCCATATACAGTCCCAAACAATGGAGTTTTTAAAATGGAAAATTTTATGGGAGAAGACTTACATATTTATGTAAACCCCTAAACAGCAAAGAAACACACGGAGAGCTTCTTTTGCTGTTGAGGTAAAATAAAAAGCAGCTGTAGAAAACTGAGAAGCTGAAAAAGGAGAATGCAGATTTGGCAAAGGAAAGGGAGAAAACCCATGGGATGGGGCACTGTTCCTAGAAAGTGAAAACATTTTTTAAAGAAGGGAGTAAAAAAAGAATTTATGGTAAGGTAGTTTGTTCTACTATTTTTTTCCACATTATGAGCACAACAAAAAAGCCTTGAAGGCTGATTTAACTCTTATAAAACTTATATCACTATTTTAGAAAGTAAATTAATGTTTAGAAAAATAAAATTCTTTCTATTTGGCTCAAGCAAACTATTTTGGGCACTGATTCTTACAGATACTGAGGGACAAGAAAAGTTCTTAGCCCTAGATATACTGGAAGTAGCTTTTGAACTAAATTAGTATAGCAAATATGAAGCAGGACTCAAAATGAGTGGAAGTGGCTTAACAGTAGAAAATCAGCTTGGAATGATTCCAACCTGATGTACTGTTCAGCCATCATTTACACTATTAACACTGTATTTTTTTCACCTCCATGTTTACCAACTCACAACTCAATGCTTGGAATTTGGACTGGAATTGGAAATTGGAATTTGGCCTTTCAGAGTGATTTCTGTAACAATTCTAAGTGCACATCTTGCTTAGTATAGCTTCAAGGTTGTGTTACTGATGTCACCGGTGAAACTTTCATCCTCATCTTCTATTTTATATTTAATCTACTGTGTATGTAGAGTTGTTTTGGCTTCCCCTTTATGCAAATTGTTTATGTAGTGTCCTTTCACAGTTGTGAAATTGTGGCTTTTCCAGCACTGAGATGTATATTGTCAGTTCCCAGCATAATTTAAACTTTTTAATTCAGTTCTCCTCCTAAATGCATTATTGCCTTCAGCTTTGTGAGGCTGTGACATTTCAATGTAGGAAAGATAAATGTTCCTGGCTTTGATTCTGTTTTGTTTCCATGTGATCCATGAGAAGTCATGATAGCTTATACTGGACTAGGACTGCCCCTGTGCTGGTATGTCTTATGGAAGACTAATTCAGAGCATGCAAAGTCTTTGCTTTCCAAGCTGCCAGTAACTTTGAAGTAGGTGATGCTTCTCCAGCTCTCCTTGCTGACATCTAAATTCGTCTATAGGAAGGAAAGGCCAGCAAGTTTTCAGTCATATGGATCATCTCACAAGGTTTCAGGACTACCACAAAGATTAATTTTATGGTTGGAAATTGATAAAGATGTTGTCAATTTACTTTATGGACAGTAATTATTCTTTACAACACGTAGTGGAATTATTAATTTTGACCTGAACACAGAAAGCACAGAGAAATAAAATAATTTAAATCAAGTTCCTCAAATTAAGATAATGCTTAGAAAGCCAGTCTTCTGATTTTATAAACAGTCTTGTTCATCAATAAATTTCCATTTAGTTTAATGGAGGAAGAATCAATACTTAAATATGTTTCTAATGTGAAGATTTATTAATTATGACATAAGTAAAAAGTCCACCGTACTTTTATGTTTATACTTACTCAAGCATTATTCACGTAGATGTAGTAGTAGTTAAGCAGTGTGGCAACTACTGGCTTCAGGGATGTTGTTGCTGAAAACTGTCATTTTCAGCATCAGTTCCTTGCCTCAAGGCTCAGCAGTACAAAATAAGAGTAGTCACAAGTTGGTTGGATTCCACAAAGTTCAATCTGCAACATTAAGGGTCTCTCTTAAATCTTCCAGGCTCCTACTGTTCAAGAAAAATAATCAGAGAAATGAGAAAGACATCCTGAATAGAGGTGATTTTGACAGTTAAAAAATACTTACATCTTTGTGTTCAATTACGTATACTTCCTAGAACACAATCCATTTTCCAACTATTTTAAAAGTACTTTAACCCCTCTGTTAAAAGTGCCTTCTAATGTGTCTGTATCTTGTAGGAAAAAGTTAGGTGACATTTTCCAGAGTGTCTTTACTATGTGTTTACTAAGCTGCGTGTCACACATTTGTATACAGAGGTATGGATATCTTGAACTACACAGTGAAATTTCTACTTTGAGGATAAATGCTAAAACAGATGGCACAAGATAAAAAAGGGTGCTTAAAAAATCTGGTCATTTTTGAAATAAAGTTTTACCTTGGTACAAATTAGTCCATATGCACAAGTTAGAAACTGTGATATAGATGTTCTTACTAATCCCCAGAACTGTCCACATTGTCCTGTTTCTTCTCTGTTTTCTTCGGTTGGAGGTTACCTATTTCTTTTGCATTACTGCTGTCAGACGAAAAGACAGCCTCCAAACCTAACCACAAGTTGCAAATTTCTTTGACAAATACTATTTCAGTCCCACTCACTATGCCAAAATCTTCTAATTATAAATTTGCAGTCTCACTGTTAGCCTGTGAATTTGAGAGCCTCTCTTCTCTCTGCCTTTCCCAATTCTACCTACCTTTCTCACTATCTTTTTACTTCTTACTGCTGCCTGTGTTACTATAATGGAACAGCATTCTTTATACACTGCTCTTTAGACAGTTTTCTATTAATTACTCCAACTAGACGTAAGGCAACTATTCAACAGCACACTCTAAACTACAGTAATATGCTTTGAACCAATGAAAGCTTGGTTGATATTAGTAAAAATCTCCAGTAAATCCAAAGCTCAGGTTGCATTGCTGAGTTGCTTACTAAAATTTGTATGATTTTTTACACTGACCAAAGCTCTTATCTGTATGATAATGTAAGTGAAACTATGCAAAAATCAAAATTTCCAACAGCTATCTTGTGTGATCAGCCAAATCATTAGATGTTATTACACATAGAACTTTTCTGCTCTTTTTGACATATTCACTATCAAAAGCAACCTGAATCCAAAGTAGGAAAAAAAAGAATGGGAAATAAAGCATGAAGCTATTTAAACATTTCCCCCAACTTCTATGTTTCACGAAGTGCTACTTAGTATCATAAGGCTTTTCACAGTGTTGAACATAGCCAATGTAGTTTTGAACAAGCTGCTATTTCTGCAATGCACAGGGCAGTGCTGTGTAGGGGTATTTGCACGTGCTCTGGTAGCAGGAACACTGTACAGTGGTAATTAGCTTAGCCTGAAAAGAGAAAACCAACATTGAATGATTACACCTGTCAAAATGAAATCATCTACAATTCAAGAATTGTGATGGCTTCTGTGACTTCTTTAGTAGCCTTTATCCAGCTGCATATAAATATTACTTAGAGAAACCACCTCTGAAATTATGCTGCTGACAAGGTCATTAGATACTTCGTATTATATTGTTTTGGAATTTCAGCATATGATT
This sequence comes from Antrostomus carolinensis, assembly GCF_000700745.2. Taxonomy (NCBI): domain Eukaryota; kingdom Metazoa; phylum Chordata; class Aves; order Caprimulgiformes; family Caprimulgidae; genus Antrostomus; species Antrostomus carolinensis. The sequence continues at coordinate 30,284 of NW_010292129.1, forward strand.
CCAGCTGTACTACACACACACACACACACACACACACACACACACACACACACACAAAGACAAGAGAAAACCTGTCTAATTGCAAACAGTTAACACAATGATTTATAAAAGAATTGGATTGCACTAGTATATCATTCTAGAATAAACTTCTAAATCTGCTATTTGTTAATCTAAAGATCCATTACAGTGACAGTGAGTCACTGTCATGAGAGTTGAGTGAGAAGTGAATAAAAATTTTGTCAATTCAGAATGTATAAAATAAATTTCAATTAAAAAAAGCATTGTTCCATTGTTACACATGCCCCTAAAATTAAGCTGAAGAACAAGTAAATTGTCAATGTTATACTCCCATATCAGTACACTGTATTATAAATTTATCTTTATATTAAGTCTTTCTGCTTGTTTTGTAATGTTCCCTGTAGAGCAGTTTTGCTTCCGAGTGTGCTAAATGACGAAGAGAGGAATGCACGCAGGGATGACTTACACTGGCAATCTTTGAAGATTGAATGACTGTATATTTTGTTACATTCATAAACCATAATTCTTTTATATGCCAATATTTAACTTTTTTCTGTCTAGGGAAGTTCTTCTGGTGGGAAAACCCTAACATTGTCTTTCCAAATATCTATGTTTTCATTCACAGAAAGAATTTAAAATGAAGCTGAATTTAGTAGAAAGAACAGCCATATAATTAGATTTTTAATTTGTACAGAATTAGTGTGGGTGGAAAAGAATAAAAATGTCTCCCTTGCTAAAAGCCACTGAGCTTCTGATTTTAAAAGGCTTATCTACACTTTATTAAAAAAGCCTATTTCCTATGTTTTATTTTTATTTTCCACTATGTGGACCTGCCTAATGTTACCAAACAAAACAATGAGAAAATATCTTTGCTAAAAATTGTTCATGTCGTTGAATAGCAAATTCATCCGTAATAAAGATTGTAAAGGCAATTATTTGGCTTATCTCACCTGGAGGCAACATATTTTTCATTTGTACTATAATGATATGTGCATTTCTTTCTGGGGAATGTCCTTCTGATATTCAGCCCTACTGCTGAACAGCACGGAAATAAATATGGTAAGTATTCATACATGTAATCTGAATGAGATATCACTTCTGTAACAGTTCTAAGAAATAGCTCATGTCAAGAAAACAGTACACAGTTCAGCACTGGTTACAGGATGGGGATACAGTTCAATTAAAGCTGACCTTGAAGTCAATGGCCTTGGATAAGTGTAAGTTTGCCCTAGAAATTAAAATGCTTGAAGAGTAATTTCTCTAGAACATTACTCTTCGTATCCTTTTAAGCTCTCCAGTGATTTTGAAGTGTAACTTTTATGTAGTGGATTTCCTTCCTGAAATTGACTTGAATTTGAAAGCACTGAATGATAATATATTGTTACTTCTTTTCATACAACTTCAGTGTTTTGATAGAGGGCAAAATGTTACTGAAATTTCTGATTTTGTGCTTAAGGTTGACTTTATGAGACCATGACTTACAGGAACCTCATAGCACATTTTAAAAATGAATCTTACTCATTTCTATTCAATTAGAGCAGTAAAATATTTATTCTTTGTGCTATATATTTATTATAGTAGAGTGAAGACTTTATAACCATAGCAATTTTGTTACATTATGTTTTTAATTCTTTTTCTTTACTGAAAAAAAAGTTAGCTAGCAAGTACTGGGCCTGTTTTCTCTGTATAGCCATGTGTTCAGAGTTGGAGGTTTTAGGACTTTCTTAGATTTCTCTTTCTTCTCATTAAAAGGAAACTTTTAAGATCTACCAGAATGTGATTTTAATATAGAATCATTAATTTATGGCATTGCAAATGCTGCAATGTAGACAACATTTATAGATAACATTGCAACAAACATAAATTGGAAATATGCTTTTTATTGGTTTTGGTGGAGCTGTCCCTTGGAGCTTTAACAAATAAATGAGTTACTGTTTGCCATTTTGCAGAGAGGAAGCTGAAACAAGAAAATGTTCATATTGCCCTAAGCGAAACATATGGAGCCAAGGAAAATTACAGAAAGTGATATACTTTACAATATGTAGTTCGGTAGCAGCTCATGTTGAAAAGATTTTATATTTAGTTATGATAGTACACATTTTCTACTGACCTTCACAATTTGTTGAAGAACTATTAAAGCACTACAATAGAGATTTGGATGAAAATGAGCTCTTCACTGAGCTTGAGGGTGAGAACCTCTGCTCTCTAGAATTGTTTTACAGCAGAGCAAGTGGATCTGATCCTGCTCTTGCTTTGCTCAGGTGAATGCAATATGAATGATTTGCATAAAACCAACATCATTGTTTCCACTTAAAAGGATGCTTCCCAGCTCCTAGGTCTAAAGAGAGAAGGTTGACTGAGCTCCAACTGTGTGCATGGGTCCTGGGGTGTCCCGAAGCCCGGTTTGAACCCCAGGCGTGAGGGAGGTTGGGAACAGCACAGGTACAGTCTGTGCAGGCACCCAGGGTCAGGTTTGCCTGTCTCAAAGGCTGAGGCAGCTACAAAAAGCAAGAACAAGCTTTTGATCTTCAATGTTTGGCTAGTAAATACCTATTAAAATAGACAAAATTATGGTGCTAACAGCAATAAAAGACAGAAAGCCTGGTTAGTTGCAATCCTTAATTTTAGAGGTGTTTGAATAGAAATACATTAAATACTTAAAATTGTCTATATGAAAGTAGTTGGCATCATCAGTGCAACTTTAAATGGGCACCTATCCTGAACTAGAAATTGTAGTGCATCTTCAGCACAGAAGAACAACAGGATAGAAATGAAAGGTGAACACTTTTACTGTTGCTCTGTGTACACCACTGTCTGAGGAAATAGTTTAATTTTTATTCGTTCTGTGAAATAAACTCAGGACTGTGTTCCCGATGTAAGAATTTTCGTATTTCTCATGATTCATGTTTGTTTCAATAGTCCATTTTTATAGCTCCCAGGCTCAGGAAAACTACTAAAGTTATTGCTTGAAAAAATTAAAAGAAAAAGATATAAAATGTAGTCAGTGCTGAAAAACATATGCTCAACTCAAGATAATAAGTATTCACACCTAGTTATATAAAACTAGGCCTGTTTATAAATGGATGGAGTATCAGGTTTTCTTCTGATCTCAAATCATGTGGAACACTGGAGAATGATGTGGAAGTGGTTATCCATGTTTTAATACACTTTTATTTTTTAAGCAGAATTTTGGGAACCTGACATACTGCAGATGCTAATACTTTTTAAAACACAGTTTGCTCAGTTTACAACTGTATACACTAACATGAATGCTAAATAAGTAAAGGACTGGATTAAATGTGTTTTAAGTGCTGTATTGCTATACAATCAGATAAAAAGGGTTAAAACAAATGCTCTTGGGGAAGAGTTTCTCATTGTTTACGCCTTTTAGACTTGAAGACTTGGCAAACCTGCTGTGTAACTATGCCTGTTGCCTGGAAAATAGCTTTTTCCTTTTTATTAGGCTAACTCAGGCACTGATTTATTGAACAAGAAGGATAAGGCAGCTTTAGCTGTTCCATTAACACCAGCTGGGGCCTGCATCACATAATGTTGTGTGAACGCACAGCTTCATCCCATCACATCCAACCCCCAACCTTTGCCAGTGGTACCATAATTTTCTAGAAGTTACTTATGCCAGATGTCTCCTTAATTCTTTGTTTTTTTCTGTTTGTTTCTTTTCTATGTGATGTTTTTGCTTTAATGTTACACAGAGAGGCTAAAATCAAGAAGCAAACTGAGATACATGTAATACTAGTGAGAAACGATGCAAATAGCCTCCTTATTATCTGTGATATGCTAATAAGTCTTAGAGAACAGATACTTCACTTGCTTCACTGAATCTTGAAAAGCCCACTATGAAAAACATCAGTAATAAATGAATAAGTAGTCAGTTCAATGACAAATTTGTTTAAGCATCTGTTTGTGTATTGGAATAAATGCAAATAATTTGAGACTGCTGTAGTTAGTTACTTTACTATAATCCATCTCTATATGACTTTTACTGTAATATATTTTGATAGCTTTTTGGGTTATTATACATACAGCTATTGTAAAATATTTTCATTAACTTTAGCTTCTGAGCACTGGATCCAATATGTGTTTTATTGGTGAAGCTTTTAGCACATCGAGGTAACCAACTGGCTGCCATATACTTACTTTGTGTAAGCTTTCTGTTTCTTGGTCATTTTTTGTTAAAAGTAGTCACACAGTTCTGTTTGATATTGCAGATAAGAAGCCAGAAACAAATGCAGATATGAATAAAATGGCATTTAAGTCTTTCCTTTGCAGTGCCAGAGGATAAGATAAAATAAGCTTTACCCTGTGGGAATTTACCTTGAGTGATGTGATGCTTTCTATCTTTCACCCTATTATAAAGCTCATATTATGTATTGTGAGCTTTTTTACCTTCTCCTCTTCAGTTTCTTTAAGCAGAACATTTGACATTTCACTTACTAAATTGTTAGGTTGCTAAGTTAGTCAAGGTAGCAAGTCCTGCCAGTAATAGCAGTATACAGTAAAACAGTTCTGTACTTTCAGGCTGTGTCTAGACCACCTTGATGGGCTCAGCCATAAAGTCAAGTGATATGGAATGGCTCTTGTTCATATTTTTATATTTATAAGAGACAATTTGCATCCATCTATCATAGTCACAGGATTGTCATGTATACAAGCCATTTGATTACGTTTTGCACCTTACCTGCTCTCCTCCAGAGAAACTGCTTTCCTGCCCAAGGATCACAAGCACAGTGTACTTGTAAGCCCTTGCTACTTATGTTCATGCTTAGTCAGAAGACGATCTGAAGAGTATACATTTGAAAAGCTGAACACAAGTTCACAGACTCTCGCTGTGGTCTGCTGATCCCTTCAAAACTTGAGCAAAACCTCAAGTAAGCCTTGTGTCACTAGCAAGCACGATGGGTACTGGGGGACAGGAAATGCCAGGGTGCCCACTTTATGCAGTTTTACAGTGGATGCATTACCCTAGGCAAGTGCTTGGCTCCTAGAAAGGCCTGAGGAAAGCCTGTCCTCAGTCAGTGTCACTTTGCTTTCCCCTTGTGCAATGTCCTAAGTGTGAAGGAGCAAGCAGGATCCTGAAGGTGTCTAGGATCCCTGCTGGAGCCTCAGCTCCTCACTGTTTCCCCCAGGATCCAAGAAAGTTTTATGTTTTCATAATGTTTGCGGGAACTGAATTTTTGCGGCAAAGTGCTTTTGTCCCAAAGATGCCTTGAGCACACATGATAAATAACGACACCATGACAGCAAGCTTTCCCTCTTCTTTTTTCAGTTTTCTTTAGTTACATTTCTATAGTCTCAGCGTACCTTCATTCTCTCCACACAGAAATTTGAAATGGTTACCATATCTCTTAATACGATGGAGCTAATAAGTCATGACAAAAATCATTACAGAAAATGATAATGGAAAAAGCACTTATTTGAGTACTTTCATTATATTTCCTGGGGTACTCTATTAAAACCACTGAGTCTAACCCAGAGCACAGTGTAATTCATGCCTCCGCCTGTTCCATGCTGAGCTCAGACTTCAGTGACACAAAATAGTTTATCAGCTTGAGGTGAAAAGTAGAATGGTAAATGTCATGAGGTGTAAAGATTGGTAAGGCAATATTATCACATGTTCATTAGTTGGATGTTAAGTTAACTTTATGCATAGGTAGATGATGAGAGATGTAGCTGAATTAGCCTGTCTTAGGTTGCTTTCAGCAGAGAGGTTATAGAGAGGGATATTGTCTCTTTGAATGTGGGTCACAGATTGTTGGTATCTTTAGAGATGTTGTTAGGAAGTCTTGATGTCTGCACTGTCTGCTGGTGAACTGGTAAAAAGTGTATTGTAAGATGTGTACTAAACTTTGTTGGTATACCATAGTCTACCACTTCTACCTCATCTAGATGCCTGCCCTGTGCTTTTGCTCTGAATGAGCACATAGTGATAAAGAAATCAACAGTCAAAAAAAGCTGTGGAGATGAGATGCAGTCTCTTTGACCACAGCGATGCTGAGGTGGTGGAGCAGAGTTGAGTCAGGCTTGCCTCTGCTGTGTTTGGGAATCCAGTAAAGAGTTGCATTCAGAAAGAATGCAGTAGAAGACAGCAATTCTATTAATTTCATGTAACAGCCTAAGTGAGTTACACAGAATTTCTCCTGGACTGAACCTGAGATCTCCATCTAAATCCATACTTTATTCAGCCAGTCTGAGAGAGGTGAAGCAAGTGATTGTGATCCCAATCACAATATCTCTGTTGCCTACCACAAAGCCACCAAAAAAGTGGCTTTATAAGAAGCTGTGCTCAGAAAAGAGAGGTAAAGGGCTTGAGTGACAAATAAGCTTTACATATTAACTTGGTTTAGAATTACCTTATTTTTTTCTCAGCTGATGTGAAAAAGATTGTTGGCTACATTGCATGGGCCGAGAGAAAATTATCTGAAATTTTATGGGAACCAGTTGAAAAAGCGTGCTTTCTTAAAAGAGATGGATAGGAAAAATCTTTGTGGTTTTGATAAAGACAATGAATGATCTAATCCTTTTTCATATGTGAATTTGAAGTCCTAGCTCTTTGCTCTAAGAAATTAAATTGGCCACAAAATTTAGACACTTACAAGGCTTAGATTTTGAAATTGAGTTGTCATTAAAGAGTGTTGCTATATGGATGTTTGATTAAATTTTAATATTAACAAGAAAAAAATAAACACTTTGAAATAAATGTCTTGATAACTTGCAATGACAACATAAAAATGAAAATTAAGGGAAAAAAGGACGTAAAATGTAATTTTATATTTGTTCTAATCGTGTACATTTTTAGCCACTAATGTTGTTTTTGGAATAAATACGTTTATATATTATGCACATATATTTGTACAAAAAAGCTCACAGATTTCTTTCTGTAACAATAAATTGGACAGTTGTTTCAGTATGTTTTGTAAGCTACTTAATACAAAGTAGAGTTTTAGAAAACAGTTACAGAAATCACAAATTATTTTTCTACATCTCATTTATGTTGTCATAAAATGAAGGACATTAACCTCAAGTAAAATTCTCTAAACCATTTGGGAATATATTCTTTAGCTGGCAGTTTTTTCTAATGTTCTATGCTCAAAGCCAATGCAATTTTTGTAATCCCAGACTATGACTAAATGTGTCCATGTACAAGTGCTGACATATTTCATTAAAAAAAACATGAGTTTGCAATCAAAACAAATAAATTATTCATATTTCTGTACTTTGCTAAATAAATTGATCAACAAAACAGACTCTTGCTAGGCACAAATATTGTATTCTTTGATATGATTTGTAGAAAGAGTCTTTTCATATGCTGATTTGGTATAATATTCATCTCATAGTTGAACAACTTTTAAAATTAGCTTAGTTGCCATAAAATACTTCATTATGAAAGGAGAAAATGATTTTCACACAATGGGAATTTGACCTTGTTTATTTTATAGCCACTTTTGAAACCTCAATTTATACTGATCAATAGTTAACCAGTGGGACCATTTAATTAAGGACTACCCAACTAAGAACTCCAAAAGTGAGACTTCTATTTGTATCAGAATTCAAATAGAAATTAAGCAGTCCAATAAGATGTTAAAGATTCTTGAAACTGGAAATGTCAGGAAACTTGGGTTTGTTTGTTCTTTATGACAAAATTCCTTACCTCTTCAGCTGAGGCAAAGAATCAAAACAAGTTTTGACAAGATAATGCTGATCAGACATTTGCTCATGTGTCAGGTACGTGCTGGGTAATACATTTTTTAAAATGGGCATGAACTTCAAGAGTAACAAGTAAATGCGGGTGGGGGAAAAAGGACATTCACACATAAAACATCCTTCTGGCTCAGGGGGTACTTTTGCCACCAGTCAGTTCATACTTATGAAAGTCTGAATGCAAACATTAGGAATATTATAAATGAGATCTATTAAAGTTTGTACCAGTTGTCATAGTACCGATATACAGATTCAAGTAGACCCTTTAAGGTGAAGTTAGAAAACCTTAATGGAACTGAAATTTTCTCTTACTACTTAATGGCTGAATCTAAAGCTACCTCTTTTGCAGATAGTCCTTACAACTGGAGGTTATGTTCAGACTCTGACTCATAATTGTTGCAGCTTCCTTTGTCTGTGTATTCTCCTTAATAACTATACAGTTGATCTAGACTAAACACAATGCCTTAATATTTCAGAAAATGTTGGTATTTCAATCTTGTGCAAGTTTTCATTCCTTGAAGTGAGATCGTGGCACAACAGAAACCACATTGCTTTGCATCTTAACTACATTCATGTCTTCTTTACTGTCTTAACATTTGACTGTTGCACCATAAACTCTCCACCCCATTGCATTCATTGACCTTTTTGCTTTGCCTTCCATTAAGTACAAATGTCATGTTTCTCACTGACGCTCCTCTACAACTACACTATGCACCTCACTTTTCTCATTCTAACTCCACTCTTTCTGTGCTATCCAATTTATCCATCAAGAATGAATCTGACAGTTCTCTGCTTTTTCACACTCCTGCACAACTGTTACTTACAGCTTTAAATTCTGTATTTCTGGATTTTACAGTTATGAGTTTAGAACTGGGCCACATTATATTACAGAATGGAAAGAAAATTTTAAAGAAATTACAGAATGAAAACAAAATTGGTGACCTGGAAAAAAAAAAAAAAAAAAAAGCAACACTGAAATACAAGTCAGGTATACCATATACAGCAGAAACCACATAGGATCCAAAAATTGAAATAGTAACAGTTGTTTTAATAATATAAAAATGAAGTAAAACCTCTTTGATTCCAGTGTGATTTCAGACAGCAGCCTCTGCTAACAAATTACAGTTGAAAAATTAGGACCTACATTGTTCTAGTACACATTGATATTGTCAAACTGCTCACTGTGATGAATACTGTGAACTGGAATTGGAAATTATTGTCCATGATTTGTGAAATGGTCTTCAGTTCTAACATGGCACTGTCCCATCATGTCTGGTGAACCTCAAAGTGTTATATTTTCATTTTTGTTGGTTTCTGAGGAATTTTAAGCTCTTATTTGTTTATGATTTTGAAATTTGAGTATTACAAGCAAAAGTGACTTAGATGTTTACATCTATGAATCGGAATGCCATGGCCTGTGAAGGTGGAGTTTTGTTTGTGTAATTCCAGTATTTATCACTAACTTTGACGGTCTCAGGACTTACCAAGGAAAACAAATCATTGTGATGACTGAGACAGTGATTTAAATGCCATAAAAGATCTAACTATTCATGTGATATTTACTGTGCTTCCTACAAAATTTTCTGAATTGCCTTTACAAGGTTTCCAATAAAGGAATAATCCCTTTAACCAGCAGAGAGCAGCAATGATATACTCTATAAGGACCTAACTGTGAGTCTGCCCTTGCAAAATCCTACTGCAGTTCTAAACAGGCATGAGGGGTGGATAATATTGCGTACGATTATGATGAACATACATTTATGGGAAAAATTGTGTTAGAATGAAATCAACAACAGGCAAAATATGTCCCATTTTAATTGCATTCGTTTATAGAACCACTTAATTTAAAATGCTTTCTCTTTAATCACTTATTTGTCTATATGAAAGTGACAAAGATTTATTGCTTAGCCTGAACTATTTTTAAGTCACCCTTATTCTTAGTAGATGGTTGTGTTCACATTAACCTGAAAAATTGCTGTGGGGTTCCTCTGCTTTTGTTGGACATTGTCTGTATTTTAATTCTTAGAGTAAAGTTTTAGCCATATAAATATCAATAGGAGTTTTTTCCACTGAAGGTAGGATTTCACCATTCTTGTGACATATATATTAATAGTTCATTATAAAGAGAAGTTAAAAGTTATTATAAAAAGTCATTAAAAGTTCATTATAAATTATATTATTAATCACATAAGGTTAAAAATATTCTAGCAATATTTTGTTTTTTCCACTCTCTGATCACAAGGATACTTGTGCAGTTTTACAGGGTCTGCATAGGAAGAATGAGAACCTCAGTTTTTCCTCTTCTAGAGCATTCTAACAACACCATTAGAGATTTGTATTCCCTATTCTGGCTCTGTGGCTCTTGTATGCTTGGTGGTGTAGAATAGATTGTAGAAGCATAGAACGATTTGAGTTGGAAGCAACCTTTAAAGGTCATCTAGATGACAACCATTCTTAGTTCTCAAGCTTTTCGCTAAGCCTGAAAATGTTAAAAAAAAAAAAAAAAATAAAGAAAGTGCAATTTTACATCACACTTCCTAGTGGGACTTTACAAAGTAGGAAAGAAGGAGCCTTAACAATGGCACCACTATGCTGTCAGTTTTGGAAAGAAAGGATTACTGTTGGTTGACCCAGTGTTGTCTATATGTGTGTATATTAGTATTTTGGTTCCAATTAGGACTGTGGCTCAGGAGTGAATCTTCTGTTCCTGCTACTCCAAGGAGCAGTCTTACTTTCAGAGCAATATTACTTTCAGAGGATATGCAACTAGAATATATGTTCCAGCCACTAATGGATATTCAGTTCTGGGATGTATTCCATGTAGTTCAGAGGAAAGACTCTGTGAAACATGAATATATGTGTATGTAGGAACAACATCCCCTTGGAACCAAGTATTCTGCCGTTCAGATCCACCCATCTGCCCCATGCCAAGGCTCCTCTGGGTACAGGAGTTCAGGCTGCTTCATGCTTACAAATTTCAAAGCAGCTTGGGTAGCAGAGAGCATTTAACTGCTTACACTGAATCTCTTCCGTGTTACTGCCTGAATACTGGTGTGCAGGAAACTCTGAGGTCCAAAATAGAAATGCTATTTGAATTTAGGTTACAGTAGGCTCAGGCGATGCTGAAGAGCAAGTGTTACAAATTTCTCATATTCGAAATCCAATGCGAATTGCACTAGCTCTCCCCTTTTTTGGGTGTTAACATAACTCGTATTTAGTTCCCTCTGCTTTGGTGTTTCTATTGCAAACCAGGAACAATCATAGAATCATAGAATG